>NW_010534586.1:0-20065 GCF_000687285.1 Phaethon lepturus | reverse complement strand
GGGGTTGGGGGGGGGGGGGGCCCTCCCCCCCCCGCCACAGCAAACCCTCTTTTCTGGAGTTTTCCCAACTTGTTAATGTTTTTCTGCCGGCCCTGAGAACGGACGGTCTCAGCAAAATGTGGTTCAGTGGTATTAGATTGCTTTCACACCGGCTGAATTAACGATATATGGTTCTAATTAAGTGGATATGGAAAAATTCTGAAGACAATAAAATGTCTTGAGAAGGAGGGGGGCTGAAAAGGTCGTGGAAAACACAACCTATGTAATTTATCACAGACATGAACAAGGTGGGCCAGAAATGGGTTTTGGGTAGAAATCTGTAAATAACAGCTCTCTAATTGACTCATGGAACCATCATCTGCACAATTGACTGACGCTGGATATGCATTTCTTTGATCTGTACAGTGTTTGTGATTTCAAATCTATAGTTTTTAACTGACAATCTATGTGGCTGAAGAAGATTCCAGTTTCCTCAAGTAGGACACTTGCCGGTGCACATGATATTTCTGTCTGATTTAAAAGTTACAGGATCTTATACCCTGAACATGGCACCTTGCCTGTCACAGGCGAGCCAAGTCAAAAGTTGAAGCTGTTTAAGTTTTCAGTGGGTCCGTATGGATTCTCATAATTAGCTGATAATCTCTGCAAAGGAGAAGATTTTGGAGATCTGCCGCTGACTCTGAGCTCCCCGGGGCTGGCTGCAAAGGCGGGGTTTTTTTCTGTGGACTCGTAGATCTGATTGTCAGGAGACCCCTGAAACTGGTAAATCGGACAAAGAAAAATGCGTAATTATTTCCTATGATCCTTTTTCATGCCTTGCACAGAAAGGCTGTTAGGTGTGCAGCTCTGACTTTTATTTTTGCATCTTCAACTCCTGTGCCTTTCAAAGATCCATATTTCCATGAAAATTCACGGTGGATGAAAAACTTCTAATCTCCCAACCAAACTGAGTAGCTGGAAAGGAGCAGACAATTAAGATGCATGGTGCTTTGCTCTAAGTGACGGAGTATAAATCACAGCCTGTGGAATATTGCATTTTAATGCGGTGCCTGGCCTCGTGCTCTGTGTTGCACTGCGGCGGAGCCCCACCATAGCTTGGAAATGAAGTCACTCTTTGAGGGAAGCGAGGGGGGTCACACCGAAGCTATAAAAACGTGTCAGGCCTTTGGTATGTCGTTTGCAAAAATAAAAAAGATTCTGGGCATCTGCTTGCTCTCGCTTTTAGAAGAGGCATATAGGTGCTTGAAGCGGGTTTCCTTCTTGCTGCTCTTCAATAAACGTGATTTTTGGCAGGAGACAGAAATGCCGTGAGCAGAAATGTTTGTGAGGAAGAATTAGCAGAAAGCGTGACTTGGGGCAAAGCTCAGAGCAAACTCACTAAATTTTATGAGGAAAATGTTAGTGCGGCAGCGTGATTGGGCACTAAAAAAATCCCTGTAGTTGAGCAACACGGTCAAGAAAAACACCTTTCTGAAGAGAAATGGCTGTTACAGCAGCACGCAAGGCCAGGTTCACAATTTTCACAAAAAATAAGGCAGGCATGTTGCAAAGCAGCAGCACAAAATTTCCCTAAACTTTAATTTTTCTCAGATCGCTCTTTGCTTTTATCTTTAATGCGCGCTGACCAAGCCGCCGTTAGGACAAAACGAACGGGGAGGGAGCTGGCTGGAGCCGTGCACGTGGATCCCTCTGAAGTCTGAGCTGGTTCGCAGCTGCGTTTGCTCCGCTCCCGGGGGTGACCCCGGCGGAGCCTGTCCTGGCGCCTCGGGGGTCCCGCCCTCGCTTTTCTCTGGGACCCCGGCCGCGTATTGCGACGAAGCTGGTTCCTTCTTGGGAAACGCTCATCTCTGTGTGAATTCCTGCCGTTTCCCCATCCCCTCGGAGCGCCGGCGTTTTCTCTGTGCCTGAAGTACTCTGCAGAATTTTACAGTTCTGGTTTTTTTATTCCTGAGGGGTCACGTGCATACGAGGGGATGAATCATTGAGAAGGGAAAAATATAGCCAACCCCAAAGCCCCAACGATGTAGAGGAAAGAAGTGACGTTGCCTGTGAGTGCCAGTCCTTACCTTCCGGTAAACGCTTTGCAAGCGGCGGGGAGAACGGGGAGACCGTTCCCAATCCATCGCTCCAAGGGCCAGAGCATCCGCTCAGAGAGGGACTCGGACGGGCTCTGACCTCGGCGCAGCTTCAACCTACCGCAGACTCAGACACAAGGATCTCCCCAAGCGCCGAGTGCCGCATGAATGATTTAAAGGAGAAACAGGTACCTTTGTGCTGCTTCCCTTTGTGCCGGGGACCGCTCACGTGCTTAGGCGTGGGAGCGACGTAGTCCTCTCGACCCCAGAAGGAGGAAGGTTGGCGACCTGGTGCCCAGACACCGAAGGCTGTGTTTGTGATTCAAGGGAGCAGCAGTGCGGACAGTTTGCGTGTACTAATCTGATATTTGCTCTGGATATATTAATGACCTCTAAATTTTATATATGGGGTGACGTCCTTGTGCTAAGGGGATCAGGTGCGTAGGCAGGTCTCAACACCTGCTCTAGCAAGAGTCGCAAATTCAGCTGGAGCCAGGGACCACCTGATAAACCGCTCCTCAGCACCCTCTGCCCCCACTGAATTTCCAGTAGAAACCTTGCCCTCGTGTTTGGAAAACAGAAATACAGTCCCGTGTGCTACCACTGAAGGTTTGCTGAGCTCCGGTCTAAACGGTCCTCTCCAGTGTCCTCCTTTCAGGATGCAAAGTTGTGCCCTGCCTTCCAGTTTCTACCCAGAACTGGTGCTCGGTTCCACCTGCACTCATTTATTTAGTTTTGTTGAAACATAATGATCAAAGTGTATATTTATAAAAAGGCACCTCCCCACTTAAAGATTCTTGCATGAATAATTCACGGGTGTGTGTACGCATCGCTCGTTGTCCCATAGAGCATCCTCTGTCTGGGGCTTGGCAGATAACGAGGTCATCCCTTGGCCTATCCCAATATTAACTCAGAGCTGAACTTTCCCTTTTTTTTTTTTGTGTCCCTCAGGTTGCCAGCCCTTTATTTAAAATGAAAATGCCTCTAATTCTCTTTAATTTCTTATGCGTAAAAATGCATTAATGATAAAGCAATTATACGCTACTTGAGCTTGTTTGACCTTGAAGGATGTGGGAGTTAGTTGGAGTTTTATTTGCCTGAAATTGTAATATTATTTCCCACACCTTGCAACCCTGCTGTGCATCCTGGAAAATCGCAACCCACCAACTGAAAAATACTCAATCTCCAGGTGTACACCAGTTTTCACCTACTGTGTTTTCCCATCTCAATACCACTTGGAAGTGGCATAATTCATGAAGCCTTGTGAGAACTGGTGAATGAAATACAATGAAACGAGTTTACTAAAAATACCAGAAATCAGCTATACTGAGTATAAAGGGAACCTGATTTTGGCTAAGCCCATTGTAGTACCTTTTAGGAATTCATGATGACTCCTGCTTTATTTTTTCCCCTCATTTGAGGCAACTTCAGAAGGTGTGATTGGAAGCAGAAGGAAGCCACGTTCTCAGATTTCCAGCCAAAAGGGTGCCTCTCTTCTTTTTCATCTCATGTTTATTATTTTACCTCATCAAAGGAAAAAAAAAAAGTCAGATACTTCTGTTACAGGAAAAGCAATGTGTAGGAGTAACCAAAGGAAAACAGGCTGGAGGCTTTCTCAAGAAAGGAGAAAACTCATTGTTCGCTCCTTATCAACAGAAAGCAATAGCCACGTTAAATGGAGCTGGGTTAACCGACTAATTAATTCCTCTGTCTGAAACTCTGTGTCATCTCTGCATGTGATTAGGGGAGGGCAGGGAAGGGATGAAAGGGTTTGTGTCTGTTTTCTTTCTTAAGGTTAATGTGACAGCATCCTCCTCCAGCGTATGCTCAGGGCTGTTGTAAAGCCCTTCCAAAGGTTGCTTTCCATCAGTGCCAGTCAGACACGGGTTTTGGCACATCTGTGCTTTCTGCAAAGCCAAAAAAAGCCCCTCACCCATCAGGCAGACGTCAAACCCACAGGTCTGAACTAAGTTGTGTGGAGAGGGTGATGTTTTTCCTCTTTGTTTCCCTTTTGAAGTCAAGAAAGATTACTTTGGCCAAGGAATCGAGTGGGCAGGGAGAGGATGTTCATGTGCTTTTGTCGTCTTCCTTTGCTGAGCACCGGCCAAAAGTAGGGTTTGCCAACGGGCAGAGAGCTTTCCGTGCAGGAGCAGAGCAGTGCTTTGTCTTGTGCAGTGTTACGTATTTATGGGCGGACGGAACCACGTGCATCAAAGGAAGAAGCAGTATGGTCTGTACTGCATGTTGTATGAAAGCTTTAGTCATTTTGTCATGAACGACCTCGTTTGAATGTCCTCTTCTTTTTCTTACGATAATTTAGACCATGCAAATAGCTGGCATAAGGAGCATCTGCGCTTATGTTTTGTATTCTTGCCTTTTGTTTCCAAAGTGTTGGGTACCTTAAAGGAGTACAGGACAGGGCATGCCCCCCAGAAGCTCATGAGCTAAGAAAGGAGTGTTTGTTTTTATTATAATCGGCATTATTCCTACGAACACCCCTGTTTCAACCTGCCCGCACCTTTCTCCCCCAAATAAAAAAGAACCACACCCTGGCTTAACCGCTGTGTCCGAACCGCACTGTCCGTGACATGCTAAGCGCACACAGACTTTGCAAAACGGGCATCGCTCGTCTTTGCTTTTATTAGCAAAGCAAAGTAGTTCAAGACCTCAAACTAGTTCAAGACCTCGTATGAGGTCAGTGAGAGCTCTGAACTCGTCAAATTGCATTCTGAGTAACGTCACGTTTGCCCTTCGGATTCATTTGCGCTAATCAGGCTCTTTCCCGTTGTCGCTGGGTGAGTCACTCGCTGCTTCCCTACCTCACGTTTGGTGTTTGCATAGCGTGGTCGATTATGACCCAGTTTGGGTAATTTGTCCTCGTAATGATTCATTTATCGCTCTCCAGAACCCACTTCAGCAAAACACTTAAACGTGCTTTAAAATGTTGTGCTTACGAAGAATTAAAATAAGCGCTTGCTTAAATGGCCTGGAGGTGGGGAAAGTTTTGGGCTAGTCCCCCTTCTCCCTCACTGCTGTTGCCGTAAGATGGGAACATTTGTCAGTGCTTTGCAAAAGTAGCAATCGGAGATAAATAAATTCGATAAGCAGAATCAAATAACAGCAGCGTGTCATCCCTGATTAGATTTGACGTTGCGCTAACATCTATCTCCCAGAAGCTGTTGACGCAAGTCTTTCCTGCTGGAATCTGGCTCTAAATTATAAAACTGTCCAAAGCATACAGAAAGACCTATTTCAATTCAGAGATCATTGATTTGCCAGAGAACAATGGAGGGAACCACATTGGTGGGTGCCTTTGAAGCACTCTTTATTTAATCATTTGCCTTTTGCAAACAAATGCAGAAGAAATACTAATCAGAATTGCTTCAATCTGAATGCTGCTCCACATGGGGGGTAGCGCTGCAGCGAGTACTGTTGTGTTATTTACTTGTATTTATTTTTTTTTATATATATATATATGTAAAAAAAATAAAGCCTTTACCAGCCGAATTGTGATAGTGAAAAATTCTACCTGGGTCCAAGCAAAGTTCTTATGTTATTGCTAACAATCTCCTCTACATTTTTATTTAAACCACATTGGAAATTGAATCTTGACTAAATAGGCTGTGGATGTTTTAATGTGTTAACAAGTTGACTCTGCATCCCAGTAAATACTTTGTTTAATTGGCATTTGTGAGAAAGTTTTCCTATTAAAACTGCAGCAGAGTGTGAGCTGCGGTGTGGTGTATAGTTTCAGGACAAGACTTTTACACCTTATTAGCACTGCTGTAAGGGAAAAGTACTTTAAAGAGCATTAATAAAAAAAAAAAGTCGTTAAAAACATATTTGCCAGCTTTCAGAGATGCTAATGAACAGAAACATAATGACATTATTAACAGCTTGAGATCCTCTTCTTTCCAGGGAAAACTTTAGCCTCACATACTTCTTTCATCTTGGTATGGAAATGCACACTAAGGAAGGCTCTTCCCAGGACAGAGGCTATCCGAGGGTTTAAAATGTGGCAAAAAAAAGCTGTATGTGTGTGGCTGCTCCATTTAATTTAACATCTAAATAAAAGACATTAGAAAGCAACAAGAGGAGGTTGTGGAAAAAGCCAGAAAATGGAGGTCTTATACCTACACGTTATTTTTTGGTGGCGACGGGAGCGTTGTGACCTGTCAGACGAGGCGGTGTCTGGTGGTCTTCTTGCTGCAAACATTTCTAAGGCTGAGGAGCAATTCTGTGGGGAGGGAGGTTGGTTTTGCTTTTCATTATCCTAATCTCGTCTGAGTTCAATAGTGAAAACATGATAAACCTCATGTTCTTTTCATTAAAGAAACCTGTATCTATTCTCCTCCAGTTCAGCGCATGCTATCTGCTGGCATTATTAAAGAGTTTATCATTTTGACTCCTCATGCAAATCACAAAGGGGTTGGGAGGATTTGATCCATGGCTGAAGAACTTATTAGGTGAATCCAGTGGACCCGTGCACTGTAATTGGCACCTAAATATACTTTAGACAGATGGTGCTGTAGATTGTGCAAGTAAATTACTTTTTGACTGCAGCTACTTCTCTTCTGTGTATTATTTCATAGATTTAAATCTATCCTTTATTCTTGTCAGAATACCGATGGAAGTCTTTTAATGTGTAATTTTAAGCTATTTACTTTTAAAGGTATTAATACAGTAAAATGAATCAAAATCACAGTAGACATAAATTTATAAGGTGTTTTTGTTTGTCTCGGCACAAAAGCAGTATCTGTGTGTAACTCAGTCCGAGAACTACATCTGATACAGGTTTCCCATTTGTATTGGAGGAAGAGCAAGGGTTGACTGCTGAAAATTTATGCAAATAGACAACCTCTTGTCTAGCTGCATAATACAGCGGTCAGATGTTGGACCAGGCTGCCCGGGAGGTGGTGGGGTCACCGTCACTGGAGGTGTTAAAAAAACGTGTGGACGTGGTACCTCAGGACATGGTTTAGTGGGCATGGGGGTGTTGGGTTGACGGTTGGACTTGGTGATCTTAAAGGTCTTTTCCAACTTTAATGATTCTGCGGTTCTGTGTAATCTAAGACGAGATGACCTTTTCAAGTGAGGGAACTTTCCAGTGCACTCATACAGCCTATAAATGTATTTATCTCGCATTTTCTCGCGTTAACTTCATAACCTCTGATGATAACTTAATGATCGTCAGCAGCAGGACCCTTTTAGTGAGAAACGTGAAGATGACGTGTAGTGTAGTCTGAATAGACCGTGAACGTGGAACGTTTAAAACGCTGCATCCAGACAACCCGTATGCGTTTGTGCTCTGTGTGTTAAGCACAGTATCGCTGGCTCCACGCGTTCAAAGACTGTGGAACAGCACCTGTCTCTCGCCTCTTGGAATATCTTAAAATCGTCTTTGAAATATGGTTAAAATACACACTTTGATTTTCACTATGGCGTTTTCTGTCTGTGAAAACACAGGCGTTTTCAGCTGCATTTAAGATGTAGCTTTCCAGAACCGAAGCGGAGATCTCCAAACCGTTGCATGTTTCCGAGAGATGGCCTCTGAGAAAATAAAGAGCTACTTAGGGGTGAAATAAAGCCACAGTTGCTGTCAGCTACAATCGGAGTAGAAATATTGCAAATGATGGTTCGAAGGGATGAGGAGGAGCCGCCTGGTCTGGTCTCGCTGTCGTTCGGTCTGCCGTCCCTCCCGTAAACCAGGAGTAAGGCCAATGAAATGAGTCAACGGAGCCCTCCAAATATGCGTCGCTGTGCTAGGGGAAAATCAAACTGCTGTAATACGTGAATGACTTCTTGCCCTCCGAGTCTCTCCCTGTGGGGTTTTTTTGTTGTGTTTTATGAGCTGCTTTTCAGTTGCCGCCGTGGCCAAAGCAATCCTCTCGCAGAATTGCAAGAGCAATTTCCACAGCTGAGGCTTTTGTAGAGACCCTCCAGGGCAGCTCACCATAACCTAATTATGAGCCAGCTGCAAGTCCAGCACCTCTAAGATGTCCGAAGAGCCCTCCCCAAAATGCAAGTCATTTCTGGTGTTTGCTTTTCAATGGCTACGTTTATTTTCCCCTGGATAACTCCCTGAACAAAACCACATGCTTTATGCCACGCTCTCAATAAGCGCCTGAAGATTTTCCTAGCTCAGGATTTACTGGCAGCGGAACCGGGAGCTAATGGACCCGTATGCGATGCCGTTGCCCTTTCGCAGTTTGGCAGTGCCTCCCCAATGGAAACGCCGGCGCTTCAGCCTCGCCGGCGCGTCCGGAGGAGGGTGTGCTTCGCTCGCCCAGCTCAGCCCCGGGGCAAAACCAGATGGGAAGCCAACGTCCCCCATTTTCCGACCACCTTAGCTCCTGTTTTCCGCAGTCCCGAAACGCCTGCCTGCCCGCTGCACGTGCCGGCAGCGTACGCGGCACGCATTTACTGCCGGGGACTGCCTGCGCCGCGGCTTTTCACGGCGGCGAGCGTGTTGCCAGCCGTGTAGTAGCTGGGAGATGTCGTAACCTGGCTCGAGGCAGAAGGACAATTTAAAAGCATAAGCCATCCCTTTTCCAGCGGTAATACGCAGTTTGCTTGTTGCCATGGCAAACCCTGGAAAGAAGAGCAGGGCGAGCCGCGCAGGTGAGGGAACGCTGCCTCGGCGGGCAGGCAGGAAATAGGTTTGGGGTCATTTTCTTTTTAACGGGGCGCAGGAATCCCTGGGAACGAAGCCGGAGGCCTGTGCTGCAGGGGTTTCCTTGAGCCACCACCGTCCGTTGCTCTGGGATATGTATGGCAGAGCCCAGGAAACGTGCACCGAGTCCGTAGAGGCTTCGCGAGAATTCGTTTGGAGGGGTGGTTTTTGTCCCAGACTCTGCTCTGTGTTTGCTGTTTGACAGCGGGCAAGCAACGTAGTTCCTCTGGCTCTCCCTTTCCGTCCGTGATTCCTGACACGTGGGTGGAAGGGAAGCGCGGGAAGCTGGAGAAGAGGAGGGGGTTTCAAAAGACGAGGGGTCATTTTACGTTAGGGTTTCCCAGCGCTTTTCCCTTCCCCAAGCTGGCAGAGCAGCCCCTCGGGTATCTGGAGCCCAGCGCTTCGCCCAGCCGGTGTTGACTCAACCCGTGTCAAGTTGGCCTGCTGTGAGCTTGACATCGTTGCGAGACGTTGAGAAAAAACAATGCAGAGGGGAGACACGTCATTCTGCATTACCTTGGCATCGATAAGGATCAAGTCCTCCAAAGACCTTGAAGTTACTCTGGTGAGGGTAGAGGTGGCCTCTACGCAGCTGGAGCTGTTCGGGAGGTTGTTTCTTCTTTGCACAAGTTCAAGCATATAATATTTTACATCGCTGTTGAACTCTAGCAGGTTTGGGGCTGATCTCACCCTGACTTTGTAAGAAATAGAGTAAATAAACCTCTTGCACTGTGTGGTCTTAGCACACCCTCTGCGTTTTCTAAGAACGCCCTAAAAATGACACCAAAATTAGTTTATGGAGCTGTATTATCATTTTCCTCTCTTTCTGTCTTTTTGGTCGTAATTAACAGGGACACTTTCTGTCAATCAAGTGTCAAAATGAAATGCTTTCCCTTCATCTGTCAAAATGCTTGTGCCAAAGAGAGTGGTGTTTCCCTTAGGCAGCTGCCAGCGGAGAACACGGTGACGGGCTGGGTTATTAACAGGGCGAATTAACTTTTAATGCTAATGTTGTTGTTTAAGCGTGTTTGGGAGCCTCAGGAAGATGAAAGGCTCTCAGAAACTCTTAAGTCGTTCTCGCTGCCAGCTGAAAGGGACTCTCACGCAGGGAAAGGCAGCTGGAGCTAGAGCCGCTCAGCATCCGAAAAGCGAGGCTGTAGGAGGTGTCGATCGGCGCCGGGCTGTCGCAGCGTAGACGGGCTCTCAGGGCATGGCAGCGAGTCACTGTGCTTCCAGGCGTCTCATTTTGCAGCATCACCCAGCCATCGAGGGCTGGGCGCCCAGGATCGCCGCCCTCCTTGACCTGCACCGTCAGAAGCAGTTAAGCTCCATCCTCCAAAGCGAGTTAGATGCCGAAATGCCAGAGTTGCTCCAAGGCTCAGGA
This sequence comes from Phaethon lepturus, assembly GCF_000687285.1. Classification (NCBI taxonomy): domain Eukaryota; kingdom Metazoa; phylum Chordata; class Aves; order Phaethontiformes; family Phaethontidae; genus Phaethon; species Phaethon lepturus. The sequence continues at coordinate 9,933 of NW_010534586.1, read as the reverse complement.
GCCAAAGAACCGTGGGCGTGTTTGAAAATGAAATGAGTCTCTGAGTCACCTCAGGGGTTTTGAACATTTTAATCAAAACCTTTTCTATTTACCTAATATTCTGTGTTGCAGAGGAGAGGAGGCACTTTTGTTCCTCTCCTGCTCTGCGGCTGCTCTGGTTTTACCTGCGTCACACACCGCTGGGGTATTGCAATGATCTCATCTCTCCAAGTGCATGGCTGGAGGCCGAGCTCCTCGCTTGGACCTGGCACAGGGACACGACTACGGAAAATCCCAGCCCTTCCAAGCGTTGCTTGCAAAATGCTCTGTCCCCAGTTTCGTATCGGTGACAGTTACTCCTCTTGTCCGTTATTAAAGTTTAATTTCATTGCTTTGCCAAGCGATCTCGCTGCAAAGGCTTTGGATGAAAGCGAGGAAAGGAGGTTAATGCAATGTATGTTGTTCCTGTCTACAGGGATATTTGTTTTTTTCCTGGCTTCCAATTGCTGAAATAGATGCCGCCAGTAAATGTTTACCAATGCAGTGTGAGTAATTTAGATATAAAATGTGAGGTTGGCCATGAAGTCAAGATTCAAAGTTAAATCACGAAACCTAGGAAAGTCAAAACAGAGAAAGCATTGTCTTCTGCAGTCAGGGAAATTTAGAAACAAATTATTTTCCCCTTGGTCATCAACAAGAAAAACGCACTTAGTCTTATGTAAAGCTTTACTACATGAAAAAAGGCTATGAGGCGCTCCCTCCCTACTGAAAATCCCATTGATTGCAACAGAGGTAAGAGCACCTTAGCAGGAGCATCTAAAAAACCTAATAAATAAAAAATAATGATTCCAACCAATACAAGCATTTGAATACCATGTAATTAGTATGGAACGCTCTACTTGGTTTTTTTGGCTGGAAATGTCATAATTTTCACAAATGGTCATGCTCAGGTAGAATGAAAACAACATCACTGCAAAGAAAGGGAAAGTGCCCATGAAATTCTGTTAAAATGCCATCCTGAACACAAGAGGGTATGCTTAAACATCATCAGGACTTGTGTTTTCTAAATGAAAGCTCACAACTGCCATGCCCTAACAAATTCATTTTTTTCAGTGAAAAAAACCCCCAAACCCTAAGAACAGTTTGACAGATTTCCTGCCATCCCTTTTTACCTCTGACTGTGGCAGGAGCTAACCCAAAATTTCTTGTTAGGTAAGATGAGAAAAGGCGTGGCGATTTGCCCATGATCTGGGCAGCTGCTCCAGACTCATTCCTCGTCCACTCTGAAGTACAGGCGAGCTTCGGGTATCTTTATTTTGGCTGTGAAGCACGAGCCTCTCGCGAACCTAAAGCGAGACTTGCGTTACTGCGCGTTGCGCGAGGGAGCGTAGCAAGAAGAGTTTCCATCGCTGCAGCTTGTATTTCTCGTCTATCCTAAAGACGATGAAATCCCATTTTCTGGAAGGTCAGACCTGTCCGTTTTTCTGACTTGCCTGGGAAAAAGGCCGGTGCCCTGTTATACTGAAGAAATAGAAACATGAAAGGTTTTCTAAAAGCTGCTGCTTGAGTTACTTGCTCGTACTTACAGGGGAAGTTAAGTTTGAAGCTGTGGATACAGACGTAGTTGATCGCAGGATCACATTCTTCACAAAGAATACTCTCTTCCTGCGTTTTATGGACATAGTTAAAAGAAATAACAAGTTTAAACACTGGTCTGAAAAATCTGCTTTATTTTAGGAGGAGTTTGTTCAGTTCTGTGCCCATAGAAAGAAATGACATACTGAAGAAGTGTCTTGAACGTGAAGCTTTTGCTCCAAAGATACAATCGTGTCAGGGTTATTAAATGCTGAATATAGTCTCATTTTAACTTCAATTTCGTGAATATATTTCTAGACGCTTATTTTTATTCCACATAAATAGGCTTGGTAATACTGGAGGTAATGGCTTAGCGAGTACAAGTCAGAATCGGGCACTAATTGACACAATGATGTCAAAATTGCATAAATTACAAATAAGCCAAAATACCCGTGGCATTGCACATCCGCAGATGACATTCTCCCATGAGTTGAATAGTTTAAACGAATTAAAAAAGGTCCGGATTTCTCAGGAGGCAATACTGCTTCTGCACGATGTGGATTACGGGTCTTGGATGAGAAGGAAACGCCGGAGTCAAACAATTAACAGGCAGGAGCTGTCGGCGTGCGGCTCTGCCGGCAGTACCGGTGCAGATGGAGCGTCTGGCGTGGTCCTCGGTGTCACCTTTATCTGTGACGGGAGCCACATCCCACTCCCAGGCTCCCTGAGGCAGCCGGTTTTGTGCGAGTGCTTGATAAAACTTGACCCTCTGATCCGCTGTGCTCAGCTGAGGTTTATCGACCTGTATGTTTCCAGGGTCTGAGTTTTAGCTTTTTGTAATGCCCTGCCAACAGAGCTTTTTTTTAAGGTAGAGTTGCTAAGCCCGGTGTTTTGCTAGTGTCGCATCTTACAGTTTTAAGCAGCAGAGTTGCTCAAGAAGGCAGCTCCCAAGGACGTTTAAATACTTGCTTTAACAGTATCCTCCATCCCTTTTTTCAGCTATGAACAGCAAATATAGACATATGCCAGGAGAGATTCGCACGTTGCCAGTTTTCATGACTTTATTGTGGGTCTCATAATCGTTGACATTTTTCTTACGTGGCGAATCCGTTGGTTTTCTTTTTTTTTTAAGTTTCTGACCCTTCTGGTTAAGAGAATTGCAGTCTTAGGGGCGAAACAAAAATCTCAAGAGCTGATGTGAACAAAAGCTGTTTGTTTATTTTTAAAGTCTTGTTGCTTAAGGCAGCTTTGGGACTTCTGGTGAACCTCCCTGATCATTGCACTCCAGCGGATTGGCGAGACAATATTCATTAGTCTCTCCTCACTCACAACAACATGTAACTCTGCTTCACGCTCTTGCGGGTGTTTGGTGGGAAAGAAATCGAGCTCAGTTGCCTGCTGACAATTTTGGTCCCCTCAAAACCCAGAAGAGCCTGCGATTTGTTAAATTCCCTTCAGGAAGAGTTTTCTTCCACCTTTGACACCGAGGAGACGGAGCATCCTGTGTGCACCGGGAGCTGCTTCTTAAACCAGAACAATTCCCAACTTGTACTTGAATAGCAGGGAGAAGCCCGAGGAGTCCCTCGCCAGTGGTGGCATCTCGCATTTGTGGCTTTTGATGTTTCCGTGGGCTCCAGTCTTTACAGGTGGGAAGCTGAACCACTAAGGGTTTAGGTGGCCCGTCCAAGTTCCCGGAGCCAATTTTGGGCAAAGCAGGAACCAGACCTCTTGTACCCCATCCAAAGTCCAGGAACGACATACCGCTGCCCGTGTGCAGGCACAGATGGGCACCGCTCCTCTGAAGTCAGCTCGTAGCGGCTGGGTGTCTGGCCCATGCCGTCTTTGTGTTGGCGTACGTAATTTTTGTTGTTCGCTTCCTTTTTGGCTAAATAAAGTAGCTATTGTTTAGGAAATAGAACAGTTGTACAATTAGCTAAAGAGGCGACACATAAATGGTTACCCAACAGAAACAAGAAAGCAGCAGCAGCTGTAAAGCTGGGTGCCACCGTGCCTTGTCCATCTTTGGAACGGGTTTTTTGGTTCTTGGCAAATGTAAGTGGCATTTCCCTTGTGGAATTTGGTTTGGCATCATGCGTTCTGTATTTCTCAAAGTTTGACATCGTTCTTGGCCTGTCGGTTTGTAGCTCTCTGGGGAATTAAACACCTCAAATATTTCTGTAAACGGTAATCAAGCCGTCAAAGTTTGGAGTCCAGTTTGCTGGAGGGGTCATGGGCTCTTTCGGCTCAAAGTGCTACGGGAAGCAGCAGGACGCCGTCGCGGGCTGCTCTGTTCTGTGCTCTGACTCAGTTTCCCCGCTGTAAGCCTAAACATAGCAGAGGAATTTAATTTCCTTTGGCATTTTTCTTTTAGGGCGAGTGGTAATATTATTTATTAGTCTAACCAGTATAGTTGGGGGGCAGGTAGGCAAGCGTTCAGGCACGGGAGCACTTCTTCAGCTCGCCAATGTTCTTGTAGCTCTAGTGAGACGATTACCCAGAGGGAAACCCATTTTTATTTCCTAAATGACCCCTGGCAGTATTTTAGGTAGAGTAAACACCGAGCCTTTTAATTTTTAAAATTTTGGCCAAACTCTACTTAACTTCAGCTCACCGCTGCGAGGCATTAGCTATGATTTGGAGAGGAAGACGCTGAGGCAAAGAAGAGAAGTCCTTTCCAAAGGGCTGATAAAACACCCAGAACGACACAGCAAAATACAAGAGCCTTTCTTTTCCCTCTCAGCGTAGGACTACCTGGGATACATAATTCTTGGAGTTTTTGAGCAACAGGTGGTTTCTCCAAGGAGAATATGGCCATCTGTTCTTGATGGCTGGGTTGTGAAACTCCTGGCCTTTTTCTACTGTCTACTAAAATATACGCTTTTCGATGGAGGGGGTGTGTAATGAGAAATTGCAAAAATTGTTTCTGTGTTGCTGGATTCGAAACGTGTCCGTGTTTTTAAGGACAGCTTAAAATTGACTTTTTAATTGAAATGGTTAAAAATCCAACTTTGAAAGAAGCTTCTGCACCATTTAAAAAAACCCCACAACAGTGCCAATGAAAAACTTTGGTTTTTAAAGAACTGCCGTGACTCCACAGAGCTCCACTTCTTGATGCCATTTTTTGTTTCCAAAAAGGTCAGATTTGTAAGGAGAAACTAATAAGCTGAAAAAATGAGCAGCTTCATTTCTGAGCATGTTTTCCTCTGAACTATAGGGCCATTTATTGGTCTGATGGCTTCCTTTTGCATCTGGGAAGCTCCGAATGCAGCTCTTTGCCAGTTACACACCAAACATTTACAGCCCAAAGAGGCCAGCTCGTTGGTAATTACTGTAATGAGTTCTTCACAGCCTTTCTCCGAAAGGTGATTGAGCCCTTAATGCAGACACCAGATATTTTTTCTTCAGTTAATGGTGTGGTAAATTATTCCTGTGAGGGGCCTCATTGAATGCCGCCTCTGAAACAAGTTTTAAGACCACAAAGGAAAGAAAAAGCTGCAGATCTCTTCTTACCAGCAACAGGAGCAAATATTTGTGGAGCGTTTCAGGTCTAGATCTTCCCAGTGTTTCTGCAGGCAGGTACGAGTGTGAGGTTGTGTCACGTAAACCGCGGCTGGCACAAGCGAAGGGATGGGGCAGACGCTGCGAGGTGCCTTTTCCAGCCGCAAAGACGTGAGACAGCTCGGGTAAAGGGAAACGGGCCGAGTTTGCTCAGACGGGGCTAACGCCTTGCGGTCCCGATGGTCGCGGGCTTGGCAGATCAGCTTCTCGTCTCGTTGGACGCGAGAGGTGTTAAGCCGGCGCAATACTGGTACGAGAGAAGGGGGAACAATTTTTCTGAGCTTGGCTTTTGCAAAGGGAGATTTCTTCTACCGCTAAGTGAATAAATTAATCGATGTGTCCAAATGCAATTAGCAAATGCTACAGTGGGAAAGGCTTCCTAATCAGAATCATTAATCAAGCAAAAATGAACTGTTGCACGTCTTGCATGTTCCTTTTCTGGACCCAGCAGAAGATCCATCAGCCAACCTTAGTAACATAAGTAAGGGTGGGCATTATTTACAATTTAGCTCCATAAAGATCTTCTTGCACATCGCGTGTAGCTACGTGCCATGACCCCCAACTGCCCTGAACTTCCGAGCTCGCGCCCGCGGGGCCGGCTGTGCGTTGGCCCCAGCGCCAGGGCGTGGAACTTTGATGAGAACGCTCCTGATTTCTCCCCAGACCTGTGCAGAGAGGAGCAGTCATCGCTGGGGTGAGGAGGGAGTTTTGAGAACTGGTTGTGCATGAGAGGAAGGAGAAAACACGCCGCTGGTCCGCGTGCCGTCAGCCTCTCCGCGCCTTTAATGCCCCAGATCTGCGGGCTGCCCGGGCGGCAGAAGGGGAAGCCTTGTGCTCGGTGGTCTCTGGCGTGTTTTGTGGTATCACCCGGCTCATCGCCGGTAGCGATGAGCTGGGAGATGCTGAAATCCTCTGCCGAGAGGCAGCCCGCGTGCTGCGGAAAGCCGTGGTTGGCTCTGCTGCGCCGGTGCAGATGAAATGGGCAGAGCTTGTAAAGCAAAGGCCTGAAGAGCTTTGAATATAATTTTTTCCCCCCCCTCTTTCTGCAAAACAACACCCGTCGATGTTATTCGAGAAGCCGTTCGGTAATACTAAGCGACAACGAATTGCACAGTTTGCCCACGCACATCATTGCCTTCGGCTGGACGCTCAGACCCACGAGCAGGAGAGGTTTCCCTGGCAGCCCGTAGCTCTGGAGGCCGCTCCGCGCTCGGCGGGGATGGATTTTCTCAGGATCTGTGCACGCAGCGTGCCTTTTCGGCTTTTCTCTCCATGGGAGCAAATCTCCGGTCACAGTGGCAAGTGCCGACTGCTTACGGAAAAGTCTGACTTAAACGTCTTCTCCGTTTTTGCAGCGGAGTCAGCCCAGGAATCCTTACACCGCGTCCCTTGATGGAATTATGATGGCGTCCGTCCTCTTTCATTTAGTCACTCCTGCGAGCGAGACTCAATTTTAGACTCTGCTGGCTTTTGTCAGTAGGCCTCAGGATATATTATCTACGGCTTATTTTATTTTGTGCTCATCCGGGCAGCGGCTGGAGCGTATAAAATGGGGTCTCCTGGAATGACTTTATTGCTTCAGCCTCTTCCCTGACGTGGCCTTTGGCACAAATGTATTTTTTCCCCTCATCTCTGACAAGGCAATCGCCTTTCTCCCCTGCGTGTCCTTCGGTCTCTGGCGATTCACACCCCGAAGCGTGCGAAAAAAACCCGGCTTTGCTGGCCTGTTCTTGCTTCTGGGGGCGGCGAACGGTCCCCACCCGCAAGAAGCCTCCAGCGCGGCTCCATCGCAGCGGAGACCTCCGCTGCCGAAGTACGTCCCCTTGCCCCTCTTGCCGGCGGTCTCACAGCACTCGCGGGGGATCGTTACGGCCTCCTCACCTCTCGAAATTGTTCCTCGCAGCGAGGAAAGGGTGAAATTGGAACGGGAAAAGCTGGGAAGCTGACAGGGCTTTGGTAGCTGTGGCTTTTACTGCTGGTTGTCTCGTTCGTGTGTTGCTGGTATGTAGCCACCTGAAGCCGAGAGGGCTGATACAGCAAGGGATAACTGTAATCTTTCTTTTTCTTTTCTCTTTATTTTTTCTTTTTTCTTCCATTTTTTCTTTTTTCTTTCATTTTTCTTCTTTTTTCATTTTTTCTTTAATTTTTCTTCTTTTTTAATTTTTTCTTTTTATTTTTTCTTTCATTTTTTCTTTTTCTTTCATCTTTCTTTTCCTTTTTTCTTTCATTCTTTCTTCTTTTTTCATTTTTTCTTTTTTCTTTCATTTTTGCCTTTCATTTTTCCTTTTTTCTTTCATTTTTCCTTTTGTCTTTCATTTTCTCTTTTTTCTTTTGTTTTTTCTTTTTCTTTCTTCTTTAATTTTTTCTTTTTTCTTTTATTTTTCCTTTTCTTTCGTTTTTTATTTTCTTTCATTTTTCCTTTTTTCTTTAATTTTTTCTTTTTTCTTTCATTTTTTCTTTTTCTTTTTCTTTAATTTTTTCTTTTTTCATTTTTTCTTTTTCTTTCATTTTTTCTTTCATTTTTTCTTTTTCTTTTTTCTTTCATTTTTTCTTTCATTTTTTCTTTCATTTTTTCTTTCATTTTTTTCTTTTTTTTTCTTTTTCTTTTTTCTTTCATTTTTTCTTTTCCTTTTTTCTTTTTTTTTTTTTTTACTTTTTTGGGGGGAAATCATGAAATATCTTTTAATCTGAGCTAAATATATCTGTGTTTATATCTGAGGTCCATAATCTTTTCTTTAAAAAATACACCTTATGTGTTTGTAAAGAACTTCCTAGGTTCAATGCTGCGCTGCTCGGTAGAAATGTTTAAGGCTTCATGTTGAGAGGGATGGAGGGTTTGCCTCATCCTGCTCACTGAGATTTTTAGTGGGCAGAAAGCAGAAAGTTCCTCTTGGTTTAAATGAGAAATATCAAATATCTTCTGCTTATGAGAAGGGCCCTTTGGAAGTTGTGTTGCGGACTGACACAGGACATCCAGAAAACCAGAAAACACCAGGAAAAAAGTGTCAGAAATTGTTTGGGCTTTTAGGCTTCCTTTGTTTTTACTTCGCGTGTTGGCCAGAGATTCAGAAGTGCACATTTTATCTCATGGTGAAGATTCAGTCGATTTTATTTGCAAATGCAATTTCCATTGTCTGCATGGACAAAGATCGGTTTTGCTAAGCAGAGTTTAAACACAGCGCCAAGGCAGATGCTTATAAAAATCAGCGCAAGGCAAATACTGCTCGGCTTTTTCCGCGCTTTTACTGGAAAATAGGTCCCCTGATTTCTCTGGCATCTCTCTAAACCTGCAGAATTACAAATGAGAGAAGCATTTCCCCCCCCGAGCCTAATGTGCCACACGGTGCTCAAACACCACGAAACTCCCCAAAGGGTAAGGGAAGAAATACCAGGGAATGCAGAGCTATTGCTTCAGATAAGGGGGTTAGAATCACTTCGGATAATAGAATTTTGTTTGTTTTGAATGACTTTAAAATCATAAAGCTTGGAAGAGCTGCGCCACGAACCAGTTTCTGATCACATTCAGAGTACAGCTGGAACGGAGCCATTAGCTGGAGGGGGAGAACTCTGGTGTACGTTCGTAGTACTAAAAGCAGATGTGGGCTTATGGCTCAAGCCAAAATTTCGGAATTTAAAAGAAAAAAAAAAAAAAAGATCTGTCCTCAATTCTTCATCGGTCGGGAAGGGTGGGAGGAATCAGTGCGGGGAAGGTGGCTTTCAGGACCGGCGTGTCTGACAGAGATGCTGGCGCCCAGGAGCGATCGGAAAACCAAAGCTGCTGCCGCCTGCGCGCAGCCCCGGCCCCGCTGCTGCTGGGAAAAGCCCGGTGCCGCCCGGCGGCTCGGCCGTTGGGTGCCGTGAGGACGTGTGGTCGTAAAACGGCTCCAAACGGGGACTTTGTAGGCACATTCCCCGTGGTCTCCAGCGCACCCACGTGCCGTGCGGCTCCCCAAAACCCCGTGTCCGCGGCAGAGCGTCGCTCTGAGATACCTCTGGCTTCGGGTGGGCTGGCCCACGAGAAGGAGATGTTTGGTTTACCGGCACAATGCTGCCGAGGTTGCGACGTACGATAGCGTGCGACGTACGTAAGTCCCACCCATCAGTAAGAATTAGTAGGTAGTCAAGGTAGATGGAAGCTTTTGCTTGCAGGCCATCAAAATTTTTGGTAAAACTCTTTTTGGAAAGTGATACGGTGCTGGAGGAATGCGAAGCCCTGATTTTCGTCCTTTCAAGAAATAAACCGAACTTCTCTAAGAAGGCAAAAGCTCTGCCTGGCTTTTTGTCCCTCACTTACGTTTTTGTTAGAGGGGGGAAAAAAAAAATGCCATCGGCACCACACTCTGCTGGAGGGAACCCTTCTGCCTGACTTGCAGAGATCTAGAGTGGAAATGCTGACAGAACCTAATTTCTAATGGTGTCAAGATGGGAATGGCCCCGGAAAAGAGAAAGTGCTTCAACCTTTCGGTGGCCGCGCGTGGGAAACGGGCACAGGGGCTTTCCAGGGGACGGTGGGCAGCGAACTAACAACGCCCCTGACGTGGGTACCGGGCGTGCACGTCGCCAAAATACGGGGAGGAGGAGATCGGAAATGGGTGGGCAGCGCGCGGATCTCACCGAACGATTCGCACGCCCACGTCGCGGTTTTATGCGCCTGTTTGGCAATACGTGACCAACCCCCCGGCCCCAAACCCGCTTCTGCCTCCCCCTCTGCGACGCTCCGCGCCTCTGCGGTCGAGGCGGGTGTGATTGACTGACTTGCCGCTACGCCGGTTTGCTGGAGCGAGTCCTTGGCCGCGCCGCGTGGGCACGCACAAAGCCGAA
>NW_010534585.1:5064-6307 GCF_000687285.1 Phaethon lepturus | reverse complement strand
CCCCGCCTCCGCGCACCGGGGCTGGTGGGGCTGGGAGCACTGGGGAGGTGTGGGGCCAGGGTGAGGGCTGAGCCCCCGCAGCTCCCGCTGGAGCGGGGGGCTGAGGTCTGCCCGGTGTCACACCTGTATGTAAATCCCTAATCCTGCCTCCGGAGCAGCGGGAGCGTGAAATCCCCAAAGGAGAGAACAGCTTAGCAAGCGGGGAGAGGGAAACTCCAGGTTTCGTCTCCTGGAGCATCGACCTCAGCTGGAGCACCCGCACTCAAGAGCGCAGCCAGTTAGCAAAATGCCAACTTTCCCCCTTAAATAGGCTGCAAAAACTGCGGGGCCCAAGGGATGCGATTGATGGATGATTATTCCTTTTTTTTTTTCCCCCCCACCTCTTGTTTTCAAAGCTCTTGATGCTTAGAGGGAGGTGGGCGATGACGGCTCTTGCACCCGCCATCCCTTAATGCAATTTTCTGAGGCAGGTCAGTGGGGGCTCGGAAGCGAGGGGGGAGCCTCGCTGGTGCCTGCCGAGGGGTCGGGTCCGCTGCGATCCCTTCCAGCCCCTCGGAGAGGAGCTGGCACGGAGCGGGAGGCAGCCCCGGCAAACCAGAACTAATCTGCGTTTATTGGGGAATCATATGGCTGAGAAGCTCCGGCTTGATTTAAATATAAATAAATCTTCTAGAAAGGGCTAAATTTGGGGTTATCGCAGGGGAAATTACAAGTGCAGCCTGCAAGAGGAGGGTGGCTGTGTTGGAGCTGGAGAGCCCTCCTTGGGGACACGTTTGTCAGCTGGGTTTTGCATGGCAGGTAATCAAAGGGCACACGGTGCAGGTAGGGACTCTGCACCGGGCAGGCCTGGGAGGCATTTATTTTTAATGCGTTTTGACAGGTCGGTTAACGCCGAAGTCTTCGCTTCTTTTAATTTAGATCAAACTCGAGATTTGGAGAACAAGCTGCTTTGTGCTGTTGGTGTCAAACTGTCAGTGACTGCGGAAATGTTGGTGTTACAGCCTGCCCCGGGCTTGGGAAAAATTGAGTCAAGAGCTCCAAATCGTATCATTTAAATGAAAATTTAATTTGGATAATAAAAAAAAAAGCACAGATTTTAAGGTTTTTTGCTGCATCTGCAGAGTTTGCTCCGCAAGGGAGCGGCTGTGTGCCTCGATGCTGTGGTTTTACCTGGGGAGTTGGGCGATGGGAAGGTGCCGTGGGTCTGCGGGCGGCCGGAGGGCTTATGCCGCTGCTCTCCGCA
>NW_010534585.1:4753-5028 GCF_000687285.1 Phaethon lepturus | reverse complement strand
CCGCCTGCTCCCCTGCAGCCCCCAGACAGCCCACGCTACACGGCCGAGGGGACACGGCAGGGGACAGCATCCTTGTCCCCAGGGGTGCGGCGCAGCCCGGCTCAGGGAGGGTGGCTCGGCACGAGGAGCCCCGGAGTGACGGAGCAGCCCCCCGGGTCACAGCGGGACCCACAGCCTGGGGACAAGGAACCAAAACTGCCGTGGGATGCAAAAGCAGTTCCTGCAGAAGCAGCTGATGGGGGTTTCCCCGTTTTGGGGGGGAGGCAGCAGGGGGG
>NW_010534585.1:2995-4594 GCF_000687285.1 Phaethon lepturus | reverse complement strand
GGCAGGGAGGATGGTGCTGGCACGCTGCGGGCGCTTTGCCCGGGAAGCAGCCCTGAAATCCAAGGCAGGCAGAGTTCCAGCGCTGCTGCCACCAGCTCTGTCCCCTCGAGGACGTTGGTGTGGGGACACAGAACATCAGCCGGACGGGCAAACCCCAGCTCTGCTGGGAAGTGGGGTGTCTGGGCAGAGAAATGGGGGAGACTCCGGGAAAAGCAGAAAAAGGCTTGAATGTGTCTTAAAGTAGTGCTTATTTTAGTGGTTATTTTAGCTTCCGCCTGCAGGAGTGTGACCGCTGGGGAGAGCCATCACCCCCAGCAGCACCTCAGGCCTTTGCGGAGCTGCCTGACGGAGGTGGTGTGTGCGGATAAATTACAGCCCGAATTACCGGGGTTTGGTGCGCTGGAGAGGTGCTGCTGCGGGGCCGGGGACTGGGAGCCCCGTGGGACCCGGGCTGGGTGCTGCCACCGCTGCTGCTCTTTGTCCAGCAGTGAGGGGGGTGTCTGGGGGCAATAAAGTAGATTTAAGGGGTGGGGAGAGAGAAAAAAGGCAGTTATGTGGGTGATTGGGGGGCAGTGGTGGAAATCAGGCTTTTTTCCCCCCGTTATGGCAAATAAAAAGTCAGCTCTGTGCGTTGGAAGCCGGCTAGGGAGGGATTACCGGGGTGGAGCGCAGGATTACGGTAACACCCAGGACAAATTAAAGAGCAGCCGGATGCCATCCTCCCTGTGGTCACCAGCGGCTGTTGGGTTGTTTTTTTTTTCTTCCCAGCGCATGGAGACAACAGAAGTGCCCTCCCGAAGAGGAGCCGGTGGGGATGATGCCCTTGCAGGACTCCCATCCGTGGGGGAAAGGTCGCTCGCGTGCCTGCAAAGCTCTGGCTCCTGCTCCGCAAGCAGACCCGGGCAGGGACGGGTATAAAACCGGTGCCGCTGCCCGAGCGGGGCGATTTCGGCACAGGCAACGCCTCTGGGCCAAAAAGCCTTGATCTGGGGCTGTGCTGACCCAGCCGCTGCTGGTGTCCACCTCAGTTGCTGAGCCCGAGGTGTGATACAGGGACTAGGAGGAGTTTAGACGGTACCTGGCGTCTCGGGGGATTAGGCTTTAGCAGACCTGAGCTGCGATGCGCTTTGCCCAGCGGTAGGCTGTCTGCCACCGCAAAGAGGATCCCTCCCTTCCAAATCTTAAGCGGCAAAGAAATTAATTTCGCCTCCGAAGGACAGGCTCGCGGGGAGAAGGTTTTCCTCCTCTAAAACCCCTTTTGTCTGCGCCCGGTGGCTTTGATGCCGGGCCCAGGAAAATGCTGCTCGCCGTCGCGGGGAGCCCCCCCTCCTCCCCAAGCATCTGAGGGCAGAGCAGGATTTTGAAATGACTTATCTAGCCCGGAAAGGCGGAAAATCAAGTGTAAATCTCTAACCGTGGAGACGTTTAACTGCCGAGATGGATGGGGGGAGCGAGCCAGGGAATTGATGGCTTTCTGTCTGCAGCGCTTATGTCGGGGGGGTTCTTGTGAAATGCAAATTTAAGTGGGGTTTTGGTGTTTGTTTTTTTTTTAGGGGGCACTTTGAGGGCCACAAACCCACCCCGGGCAGTGGGGCAGGG
>NW_010534585.1:0-2964 GCF_000687285.1 Phaethon lepturus | reverse complement strand
TGCTGTCCCGGCAGCTCCCACCCCCAGCCCGGGGGCAGTTCAGGGGGGCAGATCAGACCCCAGTGTGTAATTAGGCGCCAGCTCTGGAGTGCGTGTTGTACTAAGCCCGCGCGCTGCCGAGGGCTGCAGGAAGCAGGGAGGGTTCGACCTAGTTTTTTTTTCCTTCCCCCCCCGGCCCCGTCAGGCACATAATAGCGAGGGTCTATGAGAAGCAGCATCTCACCTTGCTGCTGGTGGCAGCAGCGGGTACCAAAGGTCAGACGCGAGCAAGATCAGCCTCCCCTCGGCGTTCAGTACAGGGCTACATTTTCCAGTATTTGGGATAAATAGCATAGAGGGCTGTCTCCTGTGCATCTGTCTCACGGGAAGCATTGCTTTTGACATCTCCCTCCTGTTTCCTCCTGTGCCTTTGAAAGCACGTGTGGATTGAGAGCTCTTTCCGTCCTCCCTCATCAGTTTTGGCTGGAAATGAGAAACTCGGTTCAGCTCATCAGTGAACTTTCTGTGCTTGGGGAGCACAGGTTGCTTGTTTTACCGGCACGTGTGCTCAGCTTTCCCTAAATACTGGGGATGGTGGGAGCATCAGGGGCACCGGCGGCTGCGCGGGGGCTTTGGGCTGGGAAAGCAGGAGGGCAGAGGGGCTCAGAGGACACTGCACGTACGGGAGGGACCCGTGCGCAGCCGGTCCGGAGATGATGGTGCGTGGGGCTTTCTGCAAAGGAGACGGGTCCGTGCTCCCAGGGATGGGGCCGCAGGATGCGGTCCCTTACGCCGCTGCGGTGCCCGAGGGCTTTGTTCCGCACCGTGCACCCGGCAGCACAAAGGTGCAGGGAGGCTTGCAGGGGAAGAGCTGTAACCCAGTGCTAACAAAAGCACCCTGGCTCTGGAAACAGAATTTCAGGGTGCCTGAGCTGGGATCCCCTCGGTAGCTGGGCTCAGGCACAGCCTCTTTCAAGGTCAGAGCTTTGCAAGGCAGGACCAAACTTTCTGCTGGTCTCAAACTGTGAACCTTTCCCTCCCAGGGATGTTCTCAGGCTTCGGATTTTTTTGCCTGCAAGGGAAAGACAAGCACACCCAGGGGCTCAGAGCAAAGAGGAGAGAGAGAAATCAGCTGCCGGCCTCCAAATGCTTAAAACACAGAAGTGGGGAGACGCTCCCGTTTCCCCGCTTGCTGTTAAAGCGCTTGCAGGGCGGCACGGCGTGAAGGCACCCGTGTTTCCGTACACAGCTGGATTTTCAGCTGCAGCGGTGGTTACACACGCTGTTGGGGCGGGGGGGTGGAAACGGGACTCTTCTGAGCATTGGGAAATCCAGAAGGAAATTAAGCCATAGCTTCATTATTGCTACGTTACGGCTTCTTTTTCCCCACGTCTTTCCAAAGACAGATGGGTGCGGAGGTGCGTTTCTGTCTTAGAGGAGGAAAAATTATTCCTCAGAAAAACCCCAACCAAAGCCCCCCCCAGCTCTCTTCTGCAAGGGTGGGGGAGATGGCAGGGAGAAAATAAATGGGGGAATGAGTAGCCACAAATATTAGCATTTCAGAGAGAGCTGCTCGATGGAGATTGTTCACCACCGGGCAGGCTTTAATAGGAGTGATAAGGTTTGCTTTTGTTCTCGGGCTCTTACTTAATCAGCCTGTCTCATTGCGATTTTTCTATCGGCGCACTTCATCACACAACTTTCATGTGCGAGTCCCAGCTGCAGCAAATCTTGTTAAAATGGCCTTGTTCAAACACGGGCGCCGGGTTTGTTCCCTAGAGCTGCAATATGGATGGATGGAGTGCAAGGCTGGAGGAATCAAAGGACTCCTAGTCCTGTGTATTTTATAATTCATTGCATAGCTAAGTTGCAGAATATTTTTTTCCCCTCTAACAAGCTTGAAGCCTTCTTCCATATCTAAAGGAATATTATCCAAGGAGGCGTTTGGGCAGGGGGGTGTTTAGAGACCCGCTGCTTTCTGTGTACCGTTTGTCGATGGTTGAACAGCTTCCCTGCTCCTTATTAGTATTGCACTCTTGCATGTATTTTGTACCAGAGCGCTCTGCAAATAAAATTTTAAAAAGCTGCTGCTCTTGCTGCTGCCTCAGTACGCTGCAAGTGGCGGAAAATAAAGATGATCGAGTCCTGGGGAGGTTTCGATGGTAAGGTTAGCAAACATTGAAACAAAGCGTGGCAGAGAGCCTTTCCCTAATTGAATCCCTGGTTAATTTGGTCCTCTGTTTAATTTGCCCCTTGCTCCAGACGTCGGACGGTTCTCGCTGAAAATAGCCCAAAACGTGCTTGCTTACTTCTTGTTTTGATCCCTGTCTGCGAGCGCTCCCGGATAATTCAGTCCCCGAAGGCAGGAGCTCGCCGCGGGAATGCGAGCGGAGCCCCCCCGTAATTAGATGACGACTCCAAAGGGTTATTTAGATCTTGCAGTTGGCATTAGTTGCACAGCACGAGCTGGGACCTGCCCCGCCGTCGCCCGGATCAGCTGCTCGCGTCGGCCCCTGCGAGACGTTTGCCTCCAAACTTGCCCAATTTTTTTCCACTCGTGCGGTTCTTTTCACGCTTTTAATCGAGCTGTGATTTAAATCCACCGAAAGCAGCGGCGCTCACCCAGGTGTCTGCGTAATCTGGAGACTTGAGCTGCCTAAGTGCAACGCTGTTCCTAATTAAACCTGCCCATCGCTGGTAATGAAGATTAGTGCAAGGAGGAAAGACCTAACTGACTTGCCATCCGAGGCTGCATTTGCAAGGGTGAGGGGCTTTTTCCCCCCATCCTGTTAACGGAGCAAACTTGATCTGGGAATTGGGGAAGGGTGAGGAGGCCGGAGCCCTGATTCCACTTTGCAACAGCCTTTTGTGCTTTTTGTGGGGTGTGGTTTTTTTGTTGTTTTTTTTTTTTTCTTTTTGAGCAGGACCAATTCCAACCCATCAGGCCTGATACCACGGTGAGAGTAGTGCTCCTGGAAAGGAGCA
>NW_010534584.1:986-1304 GCF_000687285.1 Phaethon lepturus | reverse complement strand
GCTTCTGCTGCTTGCCTCACTTTTGCTTCTTTACACCCCGTTAGTGGTTTTATGTTTGCTCACGCTGAGCATCACAGGTAGCACAGCATCCCATCGCCCTGGCCGGAGATGGGGCAGGGAAGGGACCGGGGAAACGTCCCGGGCACTTACGGGCGGCTCAGCCCGGCCCCTTTGCCATTCGGGGTGGCTGAGCCCGAGCTGGAGTGCCAGCGGGACCGAAGCACCGGGAGCAGCGCCGGGCTCTTCCCGGCGGTGATGCCACGAGGATGTCCTCTCTGAAGTGCCTCTGCAGGTCACGTCTGGTGGCACGTCCGGCGG
>NW_010534584.1:0-925 GCF_000687285.1 Phaethon lepturus | reverse complement strand
CCTCGTTTGATGATTTTGCTCCAGGCGCAGGAGCTGCACGTATCAAAGCTGATCCGCATCTTATCTCCTGGCGGCGTTCCTGCCTGCTCCCAGCCCGGGAGTCCCGGCTGAGGCGCGCTCGCGGCGGCTCCCCGGCACCGTGTGTCGCAGTGCCTTTGAGGTGCTGGGTTTGGGGCGGGGGGGAGTGCCAGGGCAGGGCTCTGGGGTGTGGATCGGAGGGGCCAGGGCAGCGGGGCTCCATCTGCCAGGAAGATGCTGGTCATTGCTCTAAGGTCAGCCTTAAATAACGGGAATAATAAAAATAAGGCAGCCTGGAGGGAAGGAGAGAGCAAACTGAATCCTAATGAGGTTGCATGGATGCATCAGCATGATCATTTCACAGAACTCATTTTAAAAAAGGAAAAAAAAGTGTCAAGTTTAGATCGAAGGATGTTGGGGACAGCAGTCAGGGCACAGTCCCACGAAGCTGTGGAGATGGCCTGTGTCCCTGTCCCCAGCAAGGTCCCACATCCATGAGCTGTTCCTGCCCCACGGCGCTGGGGAAGGTCCAGGGCAAGCCCTGGCTGAAGAGGGGGTGGGAAACGGGCCCGAAGGATGGAAGGGGAGGCTGCTCTGCACAGGATGGGGACCGGCATCTTGTCCCCAGCTTTACTGCAACCGAGTGTCATGCCTGGTGCGAAGGGGCAGGACGTTTGCTTTTAGAGATGGCCAAAATTTACCGAGAGTTGTGGTGGCAAACACTGGAAGAGGAAGTTTTAGAAGGGAAATAAAATGTTAATACCTCAGGGCTTAAGGCGATCCTCAGTGCCAAGGCAGGAAAGTAATTAGTGCCGTAGATGGGGAAATAACCAGCATTAGATGGAAGCAGGGCAAGGGCAGGTTGAAGGTGCCGGGAGGAGGAGGATGGGCAGGGGCTCTGCAGGAG
>NW_010534583.1:1207-1560 GCF_000687285.1 Phaethon lepturus | reverse complement strand
GCGCAGAAGCGTGGGGGGCTCTCCCAAGCCCACCTCCCCAGCGCCTCCATGGCTCTGGGTCGCTCTCGTTCTCCCATTTGACCGTAAAGAGGAGCCGAGGCCCAGCGGAGGGAAGCGATGGACCACGGGCAGGCAGCAGCGGAGGCCGGAATGATGCCTCCCTCAAACTCAGCCCCGCTGCCCGTCCCTGAGCTATGATGCCTCCATCAACCTCAGCCCCGCTGCCCGTCCCTGAGCTGCTGCGACCGCTCGCCTGGCATCGCGAGCTGCTTCACGCCCCAGTTTTGGCGTGGGACCAGTGAACTGTGATGGGGACCAAAGGAGCCCGGCTGCTCCTTACCCGCCACATGAGC
>NW_010534583.1:0-1176 GCF_000687285.1 Phaethon lepturus | reverse complement strand
TGAGGGCAAACCACAGCCTGCCGCGGCAGAGCCAGAGAAAAACCTTTGGGTGGCGGAGAGCTGAAAGCCCCTCTTACTGGGAAAACCCACTTCCCTGTCTCGGGCCAGCTCCGAGATTTTATTAGCCATGGCAAAACCAGAAGAAGAAGGTTTAATTTAATTTCATTTAAGAAGGGGGTCATCTCCCAAAGAACCACATGGGAAACTGGGAGGATGTTGGCCGCTCTGTGATGGGGCGATTGGGCTGGGCTGACCCTGGGCAGAGGGAGCTGGGGAAGGCTCTGCCCTCGCTGGCTGCAGACCAGATCCCTGCAGCTGAGATCAGCATCCCTGGACCAGGCTGGGCAGCTCCTGGCCAGCTCAGGGCAAGACAAGGACCGGCACGGAGCCCGGCACGGAGCCCCGCATGCCGGGAGAGGCACGGCCCAGCCCTGGGGAGGCGGCAGGGGAGGGAAGGGTTACGGCACCCGGCTCCGGGCTCCCCCTTCTTTCCAGCGCCGGGTGGAAGAAAGTTGTCAGTCATCGTTCCTCCCCTCGCAGGCCTGGAGGAAGCGAGCACCCGGCCGCAAAGTCTTGCTGCGCCGAACAAAGGCGTCTTTGAGCCACGCGGAAAAAAGGGAGAACCCCCCTGCCCACCCCAACCTCTGCTCCTGGCCCAGCACCTCGTCCTCCTCCCTCTCCTCCTCTTTGCTGAATGAGGTCACACCTCGGATTTGGCAGGAGTGGAGAGGAAAAAGGGGCTGATTTTTCCCTCTGAGCCCTTTAGGAAATGTGGGCAGAGCTGCACCTCCGTCCAGAGCCTTGATGGAAAGGGCTGACTTCATCCTTGCCGAGGAGACGTTGGGGATTAAACATTTCTCACTCGTTTTGGCATTCACCTGAACGCTCCCCAGCTCTCTAGATCCTTTTTCCACCCATCAAGGCATGGGATCTCCAAGAGCAGAGGGGAGCGGAGCCGCGGGGCTCCCGTGGGATGCGGGAGCAGAGCAGAGACCGTGGTGTCCCCACCTGAGACTGGCAGGTCGGGGGGGACGGCCGAGGGGCTCACCTTATCCAGGATGTACTTGTTGAGGTATGGCATGTAGCCCTGGCTGGACACCGGCCCGTCATCGTCGTCGCGGAAATGCTCCTCCAGCGCCACGGGATCGTGCGGGATGCACAGCACCGTGTACAGGT
>NW_010534582.1:0-1443 GCF_000687285.1 Phaethon lepturus | reverse complement strand
TAATGGTTTTAAACTGAAAGAAGGCAGATTTCAACTAGATATAAGGGAGAAATTTTTTCACAATGAGGGTGGTGAAACACTGACACAGGCTGCCAAGGTAGATGCCCCATCCCTGGAAACATTCCAGTCAGGCTGGATGGGGCTCCGAGCAACCTGATCTAGTTGAAGATGTCCCTGCTTATTGCAGGGGCATTGGACTAGATGACCTTTAAAGGACCCTTCCAACCCAAACTATTCTATGATCTTTCCTTCTTTCCTTCCTGCTTTCCTCCTTTCCTCCCTCTATATGATTGCCTGCTCCCTCAGAAAACATTCTCCTGTGTCTAATGAAGTATGTGTCTTCCACCATCAAGGCACGTGCGGGGTTTCTCTTTAAATCCTTTTCCCGTATGCCAAACGTCATTTGAGATTTACACCCCCACAGACAATATTCACTTCAAATGAACTGCATACACATACAGCTTGCACAGGACTGACGTTCCTTCTCTGGAAAAGCAGACTAAAACATTGTCCCTCTCTCAAATTTATATCCAGCCCAGGACAAGAAAACTTCCGTAAGTTAGAGCAAGCTGAACTTAGAGCATCCACAACTGGAGTTTAAAACACAAAATCTGCAGGCTTGAAAGAAAAATCCTTGAACTCCCATCCACATCCCCTGTTCTTCGCCTGCCTATCCTTCCTCTGGTGCTTTGTGAAGATCAGCACTTCTCCAAATGCAAGGCCAAGAGTTGTCATGGTGAATCACTGAGGGAAACTTCCCATATTTTTTACACAAGTGGAAATTCAGAAGATAGTCCTTCTCTGGACTGCTGGTTTCTCTGGCTAAAGATTTTCCCATCTGAGAACCCTAAGCACACACTGATCTCTTGCCCTTGTGTGCTGAGGGGGATTGCCGGCCTTTTAGGGTCTTGCTTTCTCCTCCAGGATCCTTCTTTTCAAGGGTTGTAAACCTTAATGGGAGTATCAGCTCATGAGAGCAGATACAAACCTTCTACCCTGCAAGGAGACTGCAGTATCACCACAGAAGAAACAACATCTAGTGAGAATTCAACTTATCTAGATTAGAAATGTACTTTAGTCTCAGTTACCTGACAGAAGGAGGGTCAGAATTTCTAAATCACCTGCTTAATATTTGGTCTGGTGTTTAACCTGTTTTTGGTTCCCTTCCCCAATTGTAATTATAGTGAATTTCAATGTGCTAATCAAACTTTGAATAACTGACTGGATTTGCCAGTTCACCTGTGGTCCCAAATTCCCCAGGAGCAAGCAAAGTTATAATTTCATATTTACATACTATTGTTGTTTTTACTTATTATTTGGTGCAGGTTTCTACAGAATACTCTTCAAAATACCTAAGAACCAGAAAACTCACATGGGAGATTTATTCAGGAGGTACACACCCTAGAGCTGAGTCCTGAGAATAAAAAAAACCCCAGTTATCTC
>NW_010534581.1:20089-28909 GCF_000687285.1 Phaethon lepturus | reverse complement strand
AGAGGAGGACCGAGAAAGATAGCCTTTGGAAGCTGAGAGGGGACACTGCAGGGAATCCCTAAAGAAAAGAAGAAGCGAATAGTGGCAATAAGGGAAAGGAAGGACTGAGAGGCAGAGCTGGAGCTGGTGAAGAAGAGAGGAGATTTGTTTCAGGCATTGCCAGGGGAGGACTGTGACGGGATCGAGCGGAGGCTGGCTATTACAGGAGGAGGGTGGTACAGCTCCCATGACAGGTCTCCAGCACAAAGAGCAGTCATGCTGCGGGAGAGTAGGTTACAAAGCAGCAGTTCGCTTTCTGCCTCCTCCCTGCATCTTTCTCCAGTGCATGTTGGGTTGCAGGGCTTGGTGCTACCGGTACTAGTCGCTTGATAAGGACCTGCTGCCTCAGAGGTGTTTGGTGACAGCTCTGTTCTTCATGACGCGGTGGCATCTCTGCAGGACCCCCACTCAGATCCAGATGCTGGCTCGCTGCTGCATTGCGGTGATCCTGAGCATGTTTCCCCAGAGAAAATAAAATCTCGTCCTTCCAGACCCCCATCTTGTCACAGTGCCATGCCGCATTTATGATATCCAAAATGTTTCAGAAGTTGGGGTTTGGGTCTTTTTTATATAGCTGTGTTTCTACTTCGCTTTGGTTACATTTGTTTGTAAAACTAGTGTTTTGCTTTTATTTTACTCTCGGTATCCAAACAGCTGCAGACTGTAAAACTCACAGTGGACATTCCCCTCCCCTTTCTCGCCCTGGGTGTACCTTGCTGCTGCTTAGGCAGGCAGAGTGGATACCTGCAAAGACAAACCGCTGGAGTCCTTAGGGACGTGGAATTTGCAATTCATGGATGTTCCCTTACTGCAGGATGGGTGCTGTCCCAGGCACTTACAGATTATTCTTTCAATAACTTAATAAATAAAAATTGCATCATAAAACGTGGTCGCACACCAAAGACCTTCTCGTTATTGACTGCTGAGTGCTAGTCTCACTTAAAATTGATGATGGTCAGCAGAGCACACAAAGCCAATGTCACAGAAAGAGGCACAGCTTTGCTGTTGTAGATTTGACATGTCTTTTCACTTAAGGCGAGTTTTGACACTTAAAGGCTGTTCAGTCCATTTGACAAGTCTCTGATCCTTCATATTTTGACCCCGATACGATTTTTTCCCTGTTCAGCTGTCAGTCATTCAGCCTTCATGTCTTTATGAATTTCCTTGGGTGACATTTTAATGATTTTCCATTATCCACATGACTAATAAAAGGTATCTAGCTGTAATAGAGAAAGGTCAGACATGACAAGGGGATGCATAAGGCCTCAGCAAAGACTTGAATATGTTCAGCAAAGTTACGGATATCCTGGTGCAGGCACCCTTGTGCTTCTGGTTTCTCATCTTTTGTATTTCCTTCTTTTGTTTCTGTCTGTGATGGCTGACCCTTGTTTATGGCTTTTGATTGCTTTCCCGCATTTCCAAACTGTAGCTCCTGAGAATAGACTTCCCTTCTTGCTTAATCTTCTGAATTTTTGCTCTTAACCTCCCCTCCTGGGGAGGAGGTGAGTCTGAGAGGCATTTCAGTAGTCTGAACTTGTTAAAAAGACAGCCAAGTGGGATGGCAGGGAAAGCGCTGTGAAGCCATTGGGGTTTGATTCTAATGCACAGAATGAGTTTGTTTGTAGCCACCTTCTGCTGTGTCTCTTAGCTTGTTCCGGCAGAGTGGTATGACAGCAGTGCAGCGAAACATCTTTGCCTCCCTGTTTCTGGAGTGAAATGAAGGGTAGTTGCTTGGATGCATTTAGACTGAAGTTATATTTTGCTTTTACACCAAGGATTTATCTACATAAAGCTCTGTTTAGTTTTTGGCAGAGATCTCCATGCACGAGGAACATCTCTGGCTGTATCCTGAGGCTACATGCTTTTCAGTATAGTTTGAGACCAATTTGTAGACACTGAAATGGCAGAGAACCATCTTTTTTGTGTACAACACATGGTCTTCACTGAGCACTAAATTAACCGCATTGTATAGCAGTACCATTTACTGGTGAACACACTGGTGAACTGGTTAAGTATTGACTCTTTTGTATTGTTTTTTAAATTGCTTATTAAAATAAAACAATGTTTAAAAAATCATTGCAAAGTGAAACTTCCAATGGAAGCTTCATAGCATGGATCTCAGTTTGGACTTTTGGGCAGCTGTAGCTCCTGCCTGGGCCCACCCTCTTTGCCAGGGGTGCTGATCAGTGCTGATCTTGGCTCTTTAGGTTCCTCAGGTACCCTGAGGCTTCTTGCCCAGCCAGTTCAAGTCTCCCCCTTTTGGGCTCACTGTTGCTCTCCTGCTCTTCTCTCACCTTATCCCAGTCTTGTCACCAAGACAGATTCAGTTCCACCTCTGTCAGCTCCTTTTGTGAGTCCTTGTTCACCAGCAGCCCCAACTCGGACTCTTTCTGCATTGCCAGTTTTTGCCCCCTTCTCTCATGCAGCCTCAGATGATTTTTACTCCTTGATCTTATTGCTCAGCTGATGTCTGTCCCTCTTTTCCCAACATCCCAACTGGTACCCGTCTAATTACCAGCTGGTCTCCCCATTTCTTGTCCAGCCTTAGCTTTCTGCCTTCCACACAAAACCCACCAGTGCACTCCCTTTTTCTCTCCTGCTGGTTCAGTCCTCTTCCAGAATTTACTCGGTTTCTGTTACCCCTTCACCCGCCTCCAGTTCTGATTTCACAAGGCATCTTACTGCGATCCGCTCTTTCCTCTTTCTGGTTCAACTTCTCGTCCCTTTACACTTGAATCAGCCGGTGGCTTTGCATACGGTACAGTTGAATTAACAGAAAAACATTCTCCAGCTCTCAGTCCTGTAGCGACCCGGAACAACCATTTTGGGGAAGATGTGGCTGCCCTGTAAGCCCAGGATGGAGTATGGCAATCTGACCTGCAGACACACGGCCTGGGAGAAGCTCCTAAGTGCCAGGGAGGGCAGATAGCACACCCCAGCACTTGGCTGGGGCAGCAGCAACTGGCTCTGGTTTGTAGTCAGAATTTTTCTGAAGTTAGGTTCTTTTCCCTTTGCAGGCAGTTGTATTGTACTGCAGTTGTACTGCAGACTATTCTAAATTGATTTGGTTTTATAAGCCTGTTACAAATCTGACTTTAAGCTATTAGGTGTTTAAGCAGAATCTTTTCATCTCAGTGTGCGACTAAAATGGGGAAGATACTCCTGTGTGGCTGCTTCTGCTTAGAAAGCAAATGAATCAAGTGTTTTGTTAACTGGAGACAATCCCAAAAGCTGAGAAGCAGAGTTTAGCTTGGGCATCCCAATCCTGATGCCTGTCTGGAGTCCCCAGGACATCCTGGGAAGCAGCTGGGACGGGCTGTGTGACGTGCCGGGGAGGCTCTGCTGTACGCAGTAGTCGTCAAGTTCCTTGCAAACAGTTCTCTCTATTTTGAACTGCATTGGGGTCATCTTTATTCTCACCTGCCCTGGGAGGGGAAGGCAGCTGTGTTGCTCTCAGGATTAGGAGTTTTTCACATGTCTAGCCTAGCTTTATTCTAGAACATTTTACAGTTGCTTATTATTGTGTCAGAATTGACTCCTGAGTTTAAATAGTTTGGATTTTGTGCCTGCTGCTTGATCTCTTGTTACAGTTACAGCTTTTTTAGTTCCTGTCCTAGAGTGGACCCTGCGTTTTCCTGATCACTCAGTAGCCTTTCTCTGTACATGTTCCAGCCTGACTTAATTCATCTTGCACGGGGATGACCAAGACAATCAACCTGTCTCAGAGACACAGCAATGCTTTTGCATCTCATGTTAGCACTTCCACCGTGGAGGCATGCTGGAATCTGCCTGTTTGATCAAGGCAGAGGAGAGCTTAAACAAAGACAATTGCTGAGACAGTGATTTTCTTCTTTTTTTTCCCCCACTTACAGAGCACAGTTGTGTAGTCCAGGCTCCCCAGCAAACGCATACTCCAGCAGCCCTCCGCCTTTATTTACGCTGATCATCTGTGCCACTGAGACGAAGCTATAGCCAAAACTAAAGATGCCACTCTTCTTCCGTAAGAAGAAACCCAGCGATGATGCTCGGAAGCGCCTTGAATACCAAATGTGCCTGGTAAGCAATGCCAAGGTCTATTCTGCACTCTGTGCCTGGTTGTGGATGCCGGGTGGATCGGTACGTCCCCTGCGTTACCAGTAATCATGTTACTGATCTCACCGAGACAGCAGGTCATCTTCCTAACATACATCAGAGTACTGCTTCCCCCGTCTCCTTTTGCCCTCCCATCCACAGATCCTCTTCATGCCACTTCCATCCCTCTCTGCTGCTGTGGTTCCATGTAACGTCCTCCATCCCACCCCACCTGCCAGCCTGCATATGGGACGCCATCGCTCCTTTCTCCTCCATGCCCCATCACTCTTACGGATCTCCCAGTTTGCTTTTCCTACCAAGGAACCTGTGACATCCCCTTTCCCATCATAATTGGCTTTCCTTGTGCCTCTCTTTTGCTTCTCGTTACTATTTTGTTTCTTCCTATCACTTGTTAGATGCTGCTGTTTGTTTTCCTGGACTAGGATTTGGCCAGGATCCTCTGGGGTAGATCCTCAGCAGGTTGCTGTCATGCCAGCAATGTCAGCAGAACTACCTGCCTTACAGCAGCTGCAGTTTTAAAGTTGGCTTTCTGAAAGCAATCTACTTTTGAATTATTTCACCTGCAATAGGAGCTGTGGACTAGTGCTGGGATAGGGGATCTGCTGTGCTCTACCCCAGAGGCACCTGCCTTATTCTGCCTGCTGGATGTCTGTAAGGTATTTTGGAAAGGAAGGCTTTGTTATGTAGCAATAATGAAACCAGTTTTACTGAGTTTGTTCAGTTGGAGGGTTTCTGTTCAGCCTCTGTGGGGCTGGGAAGGGATAGCGTAATCTGTCTCTTCCAGATTTAGTTCTGTATTGCATGTGCTTAGTTTAGGGTCACATATCCAGTTCTGAAGATTTAACAGAGGCACTAACACAAGCAGCTTTTATTGCCTTGTGCAATACCTTTTATTTAAGAAAATAGTTCCGGAGATGCAATGCTGCTCACAGTGAGGTTTGTCCTGTTTCATTGCTGTTAGCAACTGCATTGGATGTAGTTGATTTGAACATGGACAACCACTTTTGTACAGAAGCAGTGAGTCCTTGCTCCTTCTTACACAGCAGAGCTGGCTCTGCAGGTCCTGTGGAAGAAAAAAGGAAATAGTGGATTATTTTGGTTTCTGTGTAGAGTTCAGAGGAAGGTTGGTCTGCTGGGTGAGACATACTAATGACCCAGCAGGCTCTTTACAGGCTAGGATGGCACTGCTGCTGTTCCTAGGAAGTGCCTCTGTTGAGAACCCATCATTTCCTTTCCATATCCTTTCAGTTAAAATTACAGAATGGTTCGTTCAGAAATTCATTTATTGCACCAAAAGGGTTTTTCTGCAGTTTGGTTTCCCGGTTGCTCTTGCTTTCTGCAGTTGTAGAAGCACACCCTTTGCTTCTAGTGTCGTCGTTGAATTATATAGCTGTGGCAGAGAGCTGTAATTACATTTCCTAGGGAGGGGCCAGCTGAGTAGTTCAGTCAATATGCAGCAAGAGGCCATGTATTTCTGCCTGGTGTAATTCTCTGGGTGTGTATCTCCTCTCTGCAGGCAAAAGAAGCTGGTGCTGATGACGTTCTTGACATATCCAAATGTGAACTCTCAGAGGTACGTTCGCCACAACTTCCAGCATTGGCTCACAGGTCTGAGTTCTCTCTCTGCTTCTTGTTACTGACAAATTTAGTATCATGTCTATGAGCCTTGAGACAGAAATGCCCTTGTTACTGGTCTGCTTCTTCCTATGTCTGCTGAGCTCTGGCTTTCAGGTGAGGGCTGCTTCTGCTTTTTTTTGTGAGAGATTGCCTGTCCTACCTGATGTTTCCACAACATTTCTGTCCTGGGAATCCCTTTTCATTTGACAAGATGGGAAGGGCAGAGCAGTCTCATACCCTCCACCAGTACCGTGGCAGGACCCTAGTTTGGGAACTCGTGGCCTAATTTTGCAAGTCATAAGGGAATTTGTTTGCCAAAGGCTGTTTCTAATCTTAGAGCTACAAAGTCTGCCACCTTCCCTTATTTTTCTGTAAATCCCTGGTTGCAGGCTGCCTGTTAAGGATGGAAATCTCACTTCCAGCTTGGCTTCTTTTATGGCAGCCAACTAAATTAGAAACAAGCTGTCTGCTGGAGTGTGAGCAGTTAGTGACAGATTGCCAGGCTTTCAGAGGAGACACAGCTTTTCATTCTGGCAGCCAGGCAATCCTGTTAAGAAGCTTGTTTCTATTTCACTTTCATTTTTTTTTTCATTGTCTTGTGTTTCTAAAATGTTGGTGCCTGTGTAACGTTTTGTCACAGGATGCCTTTGCCAAACAAGCTTAATAGGTGTATTAATAGTAATAGGTATTGCACTGCTCCTTAGGGAGAGATTTGGGACCATCCTGGAGAGGATAGCTGTCTGCTGTGTGGTATGAAAAGGCTTTGCTGAGACTTTGGGATGTTTCGTCCTGAGATCAGAAGCCAACAGCATCTTGTGTGTAGGTTTGTGAGCTGTGTGGGACAGTCTGCCAGCCAGTCTGGGTAAAAGGGTGGCAGACAGAAGATGCCCTGAGCCAGCTCCATTCATAGCTGCAGCTGGTCTTGGATCCCCAGCAGCTCCTTTTTGTTTGGTACCATAAAACTCTGTCTTGCTTGTCTTCTTTTTCACCTTTGTATTTTAAATAAATAAAGTCAGCCACCAGCTTGGGCTTAAAATTAACTCTGGACGACAGCTTGGCCGATGCCAGTTCCATGCTGCAGAGCAGGTCATGGTGCTCAGAGCCTTGGCTGGCATGGGCTGAAGTTGCTGGAATATCCCTTTCCTGACTGCCCTTGTCCTGCAGAGCCTGGCACATATGAGGACACTCAGTCCTGCCTGTTGCTCACCTTCCTCACTTAGCCCACTGCAGCGTGTTTGCCGAGGTTGCAAAACCACAGAATACATTTGTATGATGACTAATTGAAAATATGCCTGAACTCTTGAGTCATCTGCACATTGGATATTAAATCACAGAAGACTTGGACTTCTGCCTAAACCTCCGTCTGTTCTGTGCTATGCACGACGCTGTCCTATTGTGGGGAGCCATTTCAAGCTGTTTAAATGGAAGCTAACTGGGAAGTACTGGCATCCTGGGCCAAAACCAGGGCCAGTAATTTTAAGTATCACTTGTGTTTTCACTAAAGTTAATTATTCACGCTTTACAGGTGGATACTGTAGAAGTGCTTACAAAGATAGTATCTTGAGAAGTCTGACACTATTTTTTAATTGTTTTTAGGTTCCTTATGGGGCCTTTGCAACTTGTAAAGTCTTGCAAAAAAAGGTAATGTTGCAATCAGAAATTATTAGATAATTCTATTATTATGCTTCAGTATTATTGCTGTGTTTGAAATGACTGTATGTGTTTGTTTATATGTTGCCTCAGAAGAAGTTTGCTTGTAATGAATTTGACCACTTGTACGATACTACATAGAGAGCAATTTGGGTAGGACTACTCCTGTCCTTTAGAGCTTTAGAGCTAACTTCTGTCATGAAAGATGAGGTGATTATTTCTATCTTAGCCTATCTAATGATATTTCTCATGTAAGAAACTAGGCTCTTGTTTAGATCTCATGTTAAATGTTCGACCTTCTGGGAAAATACATTTATTTTTTTAATATTGTATATGATGCTGAATAAGATATTAAGCTCTTATACAGCCTCTGCAATTAAATCTCAACAAATGTGTTTGTTCTAGGCAGCAGTGTCTCTTGTGCTCATGTTTCAATTGGATTTTTCCTTCCCAGGTGCTGATTATTCATACGAATAATCTAACATCTTTAGTTCCAAAGTCCTGCAGCCTCCTGAGTCTCATAACCGTGAAGGTAATTGTGATTCTTAACAGTTAATCTGCAGCATATTTTCCTTGCATTCTAGCTGCATTAAAACACACTAGCCCAAGTAAATCCCTTCTGTCTGACTGTCTTCACCAGGAATCAGTAACAAGGTGTGAAACCTACCTTTCCTAGATTTACCGCCCAGGTAGACAGATAACAGTCACTGAGCACTTTGTATAAAATCATAATCAGTCCCAGGTCTCATTTATCCTCTTCATAATCCCACACTTCTGCCCTCAACACCCTCGCACGGTGCTGGTCTGAGTGTGTTACGGGGTAGATCCATCTCTCTTCTGCAGTGGTGGGTCATTCGAATGTGAATGAAACTGGTGATGAGTGACCATGTGTGATGGAGCTGTATTGCCATGCCTGTCTTATAAATGCTGAGGGCTTTCTGCTCCTCCACCCTTGTGCTGTCGTTGCTCAAGAGGCAGAGTCACTCCAGCAGCTCACCTCTCCCCATGGAGGAAGGTCTCCAGGTGTAGTCCTGCCCTCTCCCAGTGCCAGCGCTGGTGTTGGAGCAGTTCAGCTCACTGATCCTGCAGAAAATGTCTTTTTCTGCCAGGCTGGCTTCCTGGAGGTGATTTATCCAGTTGGCTTATACAGTTTTGTGGAGCAGCTCCCTTGGTGTCACTTCCCTCCCTGGTCTTTTGTTTGTTTATCAATATGTAGAGGCTTGAGTTTTCAAAAGACCTACAAGAATTGCGTGCCTATGTCTCCTTGAAAACTTAATTGGCTTTTCAAAGCCCCCTTGGAAGGGACGTAATTTTCATTGCTAGATAATTCATGACCTTTCATTCTTGCACCACGACTTCTTTTCCTAACCTTGTTTGGTGAAATCCTCTCCTCTTCCAGGTTCTAGACCTGCATGACAACCA
>NW_010534581.1:13093-20058 GCF_000687285.1 Phaethon lepturus | reverse complement strand
CCTGCTGATATTGGTCAGCTGACATCTCTTCAGGTAAAAGATTTGCGGCTGCATCCCAAGGGTCTGTAAAGGGCATGTTACAGGACAGCAAGAATATGGTGTTACTGCTATTTGATTTATAATTAGTCACAACTTAAATGATGGTGCTCATATTGTCAGATCTATCTCATTGTCTTGACTGTCGCTGTTGAACTGGCTTGTTGGAGAGGGAGAGCAGGAAGAGAGCAGGAAGAGAGCAGGAGAAGAGCAGGCATGCTGCATTATATAGTCCCAGCTTAGTGCAAGGGCTGTCAGTCCCTATGGCTCACGCTGCCAAGCAGGTGCTCTGAGCAAGCAGAGCTGGAGCTTCCAGTCCCGTTCACTTCCCAAAATATTCAGGTTTTAGCATTCTCCCTGGTGTGATTATGTTGAGAACTCAGTGAAGCGTGTTGCAGTGCACGCTGAGGGTCCCCTCTGCTTGGGGTGTGGCTTGAGGTTCAGTCACTGCTCCCCTGTGGGAGCCAGGGTGGGGGAGTGCTGCCCTGGAGGGGAGGACACTCTGCTTCCCAGTTCCTGCATCTGGCTTCAGCACCTGCTGCTGCTGTTGGTTGTGAACAGGGTTTCTCACTGCATGTGGCAGCTAGACGTACCCTGTATCCAGGGCTTCTGGAAAATAATTTTTTTTAAAGTGCAAGTAGTCTCAACAACATAGATGTGTAAAAGACCTGAGACTTGTATAAAGAATATCTTGAATAACTTTTCTTTTAATACCATAGGTCCTAAACCTTGAAAGGAATCTTTTAAAATGTCTTCCGCAATCTATAGGAGACCTTGCCCAGCTCCAGATGCTCAATGTGAAAGGTATGGCACATGTTTCTTGTCGGTGCTCTGGGCAAAGCACCATTTATTATCTGCGTCGTGTTGAGCTGCATTAGTAATTATTCCCTTCAACCATTCCAAGCACCAAACGGTTTACACTAGGAATGGCAAGGAAGAGCACAAGAAAGGTTTTAATTCAAATAGTTGGCAAGGCAGGAGAAATCATCTGAGCTGAAAACGATTCCTAAAAATTCCCTGAGTTATTAAGGAATAACTACGGTTGTTCCGCTGCTTATTAGCAAATGCACTCACTGTCTGCCTTCGTTCCCTGCTGTGTGGTTCAACTCATGGCTCTTGGGTCAGACTTGCTCCGTATGATGTTTTCATTCAGCTCATTGCCTTTTCTCAAAGGAGAGGTTGTTGGGTCATCGTGTGCGATCTCAACAGATGAAAGCTTGCTTGTGTGCCGGCACGTGGAATAGCATTTCAGAGCCCCAGCTGCCTCATTCCTGTGGCGAGGAGTGCCGAGAGGGCTGGAGGCACGTGTCTTCCTCTGGGAGCGAGACCCACCTCGAGCTGGAAGCGCTCTGTCTGCCCTGCAAGGGGAGTCCCAGGCCAGGCTTGGGTTTGTCCCGCTCTGGATAATGATTTAGACCAACCTAAGAAAGCTGTCTATGGATGTTCAAGTGTAAGAAAAATAGTAGGTCTTCAGCAGAAGCAGTTCAGTAAAGCAAGCAGAGCAGTCAGCCCAGATAAACTGAATTACAATTACGTCCACCAACATCCGGAGCCTGGTCCTGTAAGCCAGCATAGCCCTGCCAGGTTTTCACAGCCCTAACACAAAGGTCACAACCATATCTCTTTTCAAGAGTCCTGGGCATTTTCCAGATATGCAGTACCATAAATTTGGGAGAAAAAGGAGGCTTCGTTACAGGGAACTGTTGCTGAAACAGGGAAGGAAATGGAGGGCAGGGGACTTGGAAGTGCAGCTCAGTTCATTGCTGTATCTGTCTGCAGCACCTGGCCTCTGAGCCCTGGATGTGCAGGCCCACACTCAGTCCCTTTTCTCTGATCTCTGATACTTGCACCGAAGGGAAGAAGACTCCACGTTAGGAATATTCTCTTGATAAAGAGCACAGGATGATCCAGCCTGTAGCAGTGACCTCAGCCGAGAAGGTCATTTCGGTATGAGGAACCACTGCTGGACCTGTGCACTTGGGCTGTGTGCAAGTAGATCTTGATCCCCATTTGCCTTGGTGGGCAATGGCAGCCTTTGGAGCCCTCGTGTGTCCCACGACAGCCCTGTCCCTGTAGCAGAGTATAGAAAATGAGTCATACGTGTGATTATGGTTTGGTGTTCCAGCAGGTGAACTTGCTAGGTCCTGCTTTGGAAAAGTTATGTGGCACTAAATGACTTTTCTCTCCCTCTAGGTAACAAGCTGAAGGAGCTGCCTGCTACTGTGAGTGGCTTGCGGAGTTTGCGCACTCTGGATATCAGTGAGAACGTGCTGCAAGAGCTACCACGGGTGCTGGCTCACATCCGTACCCTGGAGGTACGCACCCAGCCAGCTGTGTCTGTCTCTCCCCTTTGCAGGCTGTTTATTCTGCTGCAGGTTGCCTCCTGTCCTATGTGCTCAATATGATAATAAATTCAGCATAGAAATTGAATTTTTAGGGCTTGGGCAGGATCTACTGCGGGGGATTGTAACAAGGCTATATGCGGTTCATGGTGTCCAAAACGGCTTTTTCGTACCCTTCCTGCTTTGATCTTTTCTGATGACTTTTTGCCATGGCTTAATCATGACAAAAGTAACCCACAGGGAGTGAACCCCCAGTTTTTTTCCGCCAGGACTGTCTCTCTGAGAACATGAACTGTACCTATGGGCTCAGCTTGACTCAGCTGCTTTCCACCAAGGCTGATTCTAAACAAGCAGATGGGGTATATTCAATGAGGTTTTTGCCTCCGTTGTCGTGATGGATCTCTGACTCATTGTCAGCCTCCGTAGATTTGTGGCTCCCTGGAGTGCGCACTCAAAATGGGACAAGCGTCAAGATTTTTATGGATGTGTTACCTTCTGGCTGCCAAGCTTGTCAGTGCTAAACTGTGCAAACATCAGGCAACGGGGCTGACTCAGACACCAGCATGGAGGATGTGCATAAATGCTCTCCTGTCTCAAACACACAACATTAGGCTTCACTTCTCTTGTGGGCAGTCCCTGAGATGAGGGATCTGTGCGGCTTGCTCCCGTGTGCTTGGTAAAGTGGTTCCTTTCTGGGCTTTCTCTACAGGAGGCAACATTAGGCCCTTTTTGTAGGACAAAACAGCAAGTGGTCCTTCCACTTGTTCTTACTGGTACCCCTCTTCTCTCTGTGTCCTTTGTATCACCATACCTCCCCTGCATCAAGCTCAAGGGCTCCACCAGACAGAAATTAGTAGAAAATTTCTGTAATTGAGAAGTGCTGTGCCCTCTTGTGCTTAAACACAAAGTAGACATGTCTGCATGAGGGATATGCTCCACTGAAGGACCAGCTCAGAAGCTCCCAAGTAAGAGACAGTGGAATCACCTCTGAAAGGTGTCAAACACCCAGTGGAAATTCAATACAAACTCCTATTTATGTCAGAATTTAGGGTAACATGAAATTATCACTCCATAAGTGAAATTTTGGGCAGCTGCAAGGATAACTGCAGTTGGACTGTGGCTGGGCCACCAGAATAACCTTCAGCTCTGTGTGTTCTCTTTTGGAGACGCTGACCTTGGATGCTTCTTCCATGACCTACCCATCGCCTGATATTTGCAGTGCAGGTACAGAGTCCATTCAGCGGTTCCTCTGCAAAGGTAAGCAAGAAGAGTCTGTGGATGGCAGTGAGAACTTGGGGGACTGTGCTGTGCTCTCATGAAGTGCTGTGGCGTGTTCAAAGATTGCATTAATGAAGGACAAACATCAGGTTGGTGCTGCTTGGGGTAGTTTGTGATGCTCTGCACATTTGGCAGACTGGTCAGTGAGTTATGTGTCTGTGCTGGCAGACAACAAAGCAGGAGTCCTTCCTTGAGACTTGCTTCTTACTGTCACACTGAAATTTAGAATGATTTTGTCAAAACAGCAGAATAGCTGAGTTGGAGACTGTCTTGGGTGACTGTAAGAAGTCATTGCATCTCCCTGTGATTTTGTTTTCTCCTTTGTATTTTCTCAAGTGGGAGGATTAGGTATTGTCCAGGTATAGCTGCCTTGGGACAAGGAGATAGACTCAGTAGTCAC
The DNA here is from genome assembly GCF_000687285.1 of Phaethon lepturus. NCBI lineage: Eukaryota > Metazoa > Chordata > Aves > Phaethontiformes > Phaethontidae > Phaethon > Phaethon lepturus. The sequence goes on along the minus strand of NW_010534581.1, from coordinate 16,002 downwards.
TTGAGGTTCCTTCTACCCTCATTTTTGGGAGCTGCAGACTGATGGTTTGTTAAGAGAAAGATGAAACCAGATGGAAAACTCGGAGGACAAAGATAATGTACTGTGAGTTTGTAAACACTGAGTTTAATACAGACAGGAAGGTTCAGAAGAGGTTTTATGGAGGGGATGTGCCTTGGCAGACATTGTGCTAATCCCTGAAATAAAAGGACAGTCAGAACTTATTTTATTATTGCTTTAGTATGGGCAGTAACATTTGCAGCCCTGCAGAAATCAACATGCCTGTACCTGTGTGACGGAGACGTTTCTCTCTGAGCAGGTTTGCTGTGATCGTCTTCCTGGTGGGCATGGGCTGGCACTATCTCCTCTCAGAGCTTCTTGTTGTTAAGCCTGCCTGAGCTGAAGGAGCCCTTTTCAGTGCTCGTCTGTGTGTGGGGAGAGGAAGCACAGTTGGAAGCAGTCTCACACATCAGCCAGCCCTTGGCCATGCTGCCAAGGAGTTCTTTAAGCACCAAATGTTCTTGCTTTGTGTCTGATACCTTCCAGAGTGTGGAATTGCATACTACCCTCCCTCACAGTATCTGCTTCCGGTGCTGGAGAGTGATGGAGAAGGAACATCCGTGGATGGGGTGGAGGGGGCAGTGCACAAGTACTTGGAGGAGGAGAGCGAGTGGCAGGTGAGGCTCCACTGCGTGTGAAGTTGTGACAGGGTTTTGGATTTGTTTCTCCGCTCCATCAGTGGATCTCACAGCACTTAGCACATCATCCCTCATCACCTTCCCCACCATGAGATGTGTCCTTTAGGATCAGGAGAGCATCAGTGCCCAGGAGCAGGCACTGATGACTCCTGGAACACACCTGGTAAAGAACTGTCTCTGTCCTTGAAAGCAATGATGCAGTAAAGGGACAGGAGTGACAATGTGACACGGTGCGTGCAGCATGGTTTTGCATGCATTGTTGGAGGGGGACAGCAAACTGCAGAAGAACTTTGTGATTCCCAGCCAAGTGCTAGGCACGTTCAGCCCTACCTGGGAAAGGTGAGGCTAGGCATGTAATTATGATAAGCTGTGCTAATTCCTGTGCTGTTTAGCAAGTACAGAGTAAATTTCTTTGATGCTGGAGAAGCATCCATGACTGGACTTTGTGGCTATGTTAATCTTCTTGTGCCTTTGGTTGATGTTTTTACTCAGTTAGGGCAAGATATATGTGGGCTAATAATATCTAGAAAAAATTGCTCCTGGGAGTAAATGTCTGCTGGTATTGCTTATTTTTCAGAACAAATTCTTGGATTACGAGAAAAGGAAGGTAAGGGTGAACCCCTGCAAATGCTTTGTCTGCAGAATAGCTCCACTTTTTTTTCTTGTTTTCCCCTCCTTTATCCTGTTTCTCACCGAAAACTGAATGTTTTGAGGACTGCGTTTTTGCAGAACTCCCCCAGATCCGCTCGCTCCTCACTGCAGAAGACAAGTGGGAGCGTGGGGGAACTGTGGCTGACTTGTCTGACACACACAGCCGATGAGCTGCAGTCTCTCTCCTGAGCGAGCAGTTCCAGTTTAAAGCAGTCCATGTTTGCAGAGCTGGATCTGGGGGCTTCCACATCAGGTGGCTTTTTTCTTGCCTCTCTGTGCTGAAAGCTCAGTTTATTTTTCACATGAGGTGGGCAGACGTGTGAGCACAGACTGCTCAGTATGTCCCTGCCCCGAACTCCGGCCCCTCTTTGACTCCTATCTTGGCCCCTTGGCTCATAGTGCCACCATACCTGCTCTCTCCTAGCGTTCCTTGTTTCTGTCCTCCATTCCTCTCTCCTGGCTGCATTTTCAGTTTGCTCTTCTTTTTATCACACAGAATCACTAGGTTGGAAAGGACCTTCAAGATCATCAAATCCAACCATTAATCCAGCGCCACCATGTCCCCTAAACCATGTCCTGAAGTGCCACATCCACATGTTTTTTTGAACACTTCCAGAGATGGTGACTCCACCACCTCTTACTTCACTGGTCTTTGTCGCTTGCCCTGTGCAAGGCTCACTTTGAAATAATGAGAAGCTTCTGTGTGATTCTGTGTGATTCTGTCATGCAGTTCACCTCTCCTCTTGGCTAGAGCTGCTTGTAGCTGGCTGCTGTCTTCATACAAGGGAGTCCCCTTGCTATCTGGAATTGAAGACAACCTGAATTTTGGGCTTCCCTCTGGGTGTTTGTATTGGCTGTTTCAGTTGAGTGGGTCGATGCCCATGGACTTCAGCTTCGTGACTTTGAAATGAGTTGTGGGGAGTTTGGAGACTGTCATAAAGAGAGCAGTGGCTTCTGTTTCACAATTTTTGGGTTCCTAAGGGGAGAGTATTTCCACTCCTTAGTCAAGCCTCCTGTTTGCCATTTGGCTTGCTTGCTTGTAGTTGAGGGGATTACTGTGCCTCGTTCTACGCTTTTGCCAGAATTTGTTTTTGCTTGGGAAGGAGCAGAGCCAGCACTCTAATGATTTCTGGCATTCATCTTTCTTCTTGCTTCTCCCAGGAAAAAAAAATGCAGGAGAAGCTGGAATTTGAGCGGCGCCTGAACATGGGGCAAAGAGAACATGCTCTGCTTGTTCAGCAGATCAACAGTCAGAAGGATGAGATACTGCAGACAGTGAGAGAGGTGGGTGTCCTCTGGGCAGGCCTCATGCCAGACACTGCCTTTCCTAAACTGACCACTTGCTCCTTTGGTTCTCTCTTGCTTTGGCCTAGGACCAGATGAGGCTGGAGGAGGGTCTGACAAAGCACCAGCGCTATTTGGAGGAGGAGCGCCTGAAGCTTCTGCAGCAGTTGAAGCAAGCGGAGCAAGGCATTGCCAGCCGTATCCAGAAGCTGCTAGAGGACAACCAGAGGTAGGTTCCCAGGGTATCTTGCAGTGAGCTCTGTCCCTCAGGGACTCGTG
>NW_010534581.1:4253-13062 GCF_000687285.1 Phaethon lepturus | reverse complement strand
GCGGTTCATTTTGCCCTTTCTGAATATTATGGAACTGGTCAGGATTGATGTCTGTAGGTGGTGCCTTAACTGTTGAACTGCCAAAGTCCCGTTTAAAGGAAGTGGAATTTGACACCTTAAAAACTGTGTTTCACACATATGTGTGCTGTTGGAGTTTTGCAGTGATGTAAAAAAATTTGAATTCCTCATGGACGGTGCATATTTGAAGTATTTGAAGGTACCACTGCCTAGGTCTGCTGGATCTGCTGCTGGGCTGGTGCTGACACAAGGTTACCAGACTGCTTAAAGCTGTGCATGAGACACAAAGTCATTTTCTGCCCGCTGGGGGAGTAGGATGTCCTGCTCAGCTTGATGAAAACCTCTTGTTTTATCTTTTTTTAGACAAAAACAAAGTTCAGACATTCTGAAATCCTTGGAGAATGAGAGGTGAGTCTCTTTGAAATGAGGTCTTCTAGAAAAGGGGCAAGAAGCTGGGAAGAGGGCTGGGACCTTCCTTTCAGAGCCACCAGTGTGAATCCAGCTTAAGTCAGGGGAGTTTCATCTTATACCTGCAGCTGGTTCTGGTCACTGTTGGAGGCAAGACACTGGACTAGATGTGCCTGGTCTTACCCAATCTGGCAAACCCAATGAGATAGTGTTTTTACCTCTTTTTCATCTCTGAATGGTCCTAGCTAAGGAGTTTGGGAACAAAAGCCTATATTCCAGTATCAAGGACCAACAGAAATCCTACATCTGTTGGAAAGGTCAAGTAATGTGTACAGGCTGGGAGGAATACATTGAAAGCAATGTTGCCATTCAGCCAACACTCTGAGCTAGCTTTGCCACCAAAAATGGTTGTCCCCAACGCTCCCCTGCCTATATGCTGCCCCCTCCTTTCAGCCAGCTGTTCGTGATGTGGCACAGCAAACTGGATGGGGACACTGACCTGGCTGAAAAGAATCCCTTTGTATCTCAGATAGTTTTCCAGCCACGCCAGTTCCTGATCTGTTAAGTGGCATTGTGTGTGTTTGTTCTGGGGCAAGGACAGGGGAGGTAGGAATGGAAGGCAGGCTGCAGCTTTCAATGGCATTGCTCACTTAGGTCAGCTTTAAAGTGCTTGTCAAGCCTCAAGAGAAAGGAAAGCAAAAGAACGGACTGGCATCATGTTTGGTGAGAGTGTGTGCCTGTTGCAGAGATGTTCTGTTTCTCAGAAAGGTCAGCTTTCCAGTCTAAGAAGCAGTTGTCACCATGGTTTTGAGCAAAATTTATGTTGTCTCCCATAGACTTAGAGGTTCCTTACCAAGAAATCACTGAGGCTTTTGTGTCTCTGATAAGCACATGGCTTTCCTGAGCAGGTGGCAGGGTGAATCTGTCCAGCCTTTAGGCTCTGAGCTGGGTGGCTGGAGGAGAAGTGAGATACTGCGTGTTTGAAGGAGTGGGTGAATTGTTCTTGTTTGTTTGGCAGAATAAGGATGGAACAGCTGATGGCAATAACACAGGAGGAGACGGAGCATCTACGGAGAAGGGAAGTGGCCTGTAAGTCCAGACAACTCGTTGGGGTGGTAAGGTGCAAGAAAGACCTGGTTCCTCTGGACATGCGCTGAAATAGGTGACAACCACGTGGGAGATGCTCTGTCACACACACATTCTTGCCGTGTTGCTTGGTGCAGCGGGGCAGAGCTGCAGGGGGTAGCATTGAACGTGTACCATAGCTGATCCACTGCTTGCACCTTCAGCTCACCGGCGGTTCTCCTTGAGGTGCAAGCTATGCTCCCTGTGTAGCTACAGCGTGTCACACCAGGAGCCTGTGAGACTAGATACAAGCACACAAAGAGCTTCAGAGGTATCAGATGTTAACTGATCAGGTTCATGAGGCAGGAGGCGTATGTTAGTGAGAATAGTGCTAGGGAGCCTTTTCTGCTCATGATGACCATGAACAGATCTGCTGGGGTTGCAAGGGAAATGATGTGTGTGGTGTCACCCCAAGGATGCGTTACTCGCAGTGGGACCGGCAGAGCTGCAGCCCGTCTGAGGGTCGGTAGGCAGTGACGGGGCTGCTCCGAGCACTGAAGAGATGCAAGCACAGGCAGAGTGGAGTTTGGTAATTTCCCAATAAATAGCTATGATTCTTGTGGCTGAATGAGTCTGCTCTGAAATGAATGAAATGGAAAAAGCAAGGACAGGTTGGAAATGAGAGAGAAGGCACTGTTAATTGCAAGTGATTGTAGCAGCGGTGGTAGATGAGTGCCTGTTCTAGACACCCGCTCCTGCCGCAGACTGACAGCGCTTCTGTCTCCTAGCTGCCATGCAACAAATGCTGGCTGAGAGCTACAAGAACAAGCTCATCCAAATGACCTACGAGTCTCGTCGGCAAGACCTTGTCAACCAGGCCTGCTCCAGGTACAGTGGGAGATGTCTGGGGCTGGTGGTACTGTTGTAAAGACCCTTTCCTTCCAGCAGTCCCTGCTGTAATTCCCATATGTACACCCAGGAACTCCTGCAGGTGCTGGAATGCAGCAGGAGAGCTGTGTAAGAGTGGGTGACAATGCAATTTAAAGAAACTGTCAAACTTGATTAAATGTACCAGTTCCTAACCACAAGAATGTGCATGTTAATCGTACTTTGGGTGAACTATCACTTTTTGACGCTGTTTATTTTACTTTATACATTCTGATAAATATGAAGGGTGAAATTAAACTAGTCTTCATCCCGTTTTGTTAGCCAGTTCGGTGTCAAACTCTGGCACAGAACTCCTTTCCTCACCTCCCAGAGTTGTCTCAAGGATGCTGTTTGTATGTAGGTAGGACTTGTTGCATTGCTATAGGTACAGGGAGCATTCTGTTTACAAGTGTTTACAAGAAGGTGAGAAATTTTAATCTGGCAACGTCTGGCACTGAACAGAAACAACCCTGTGTGCCTTTGACCTGCCCAACAGAAGGCAGTGGGCAGACACGGTCCTGCCTGCAGGCAATATATGGCCACATTGTCTGGGTGTCCTTCATCAGCACACCCTTTCCAATGCAGAATACTGATGTGCAAATTCATCTCCTGAGCACTTGCCGGGGCAGCAGAAACCCCTGCTTGGACTTCGAGCTGTGCACATGCAGGCAGCAGTGCTTCTGGTCTGGCTTAGTCTGTGGTGCAGGTTTGGTTTGGTTATAGGGAAGGAGGTTTTAAATCTGCCAGCCTTCAGTAACCCTTGTTCAGTGACATATTTATCCATTCCTGGATTCCCTGTTGTCTGCTTTTCCTCTTATTTGTGTCGAGAGTCTCAGACTCAGCAGTAACTCCATGGCAAATCCATCTTCTTGCAGCCTAGCTGAGATGGACCAGAAGTTCCAGCAAATCCTGGCTTGGCAACAGCTGGATCAGAACAAAGCTGTTAGTCAGATCTTGCAGCAGGTAGGCAAAGGAGTAAACTGCTTGTGGCGGGGATTGAGGGAAAGCAACCGCACATGAAAGCGGGATCGCAAGTGGATCACAGGAGCAAAAGTGGCAGGGCTGGGCTGCATGCAAAAGGTATTTTATAGGACACTATGTGCTAAACTTTGAGAATCTCTGGTGTTCTAACACACTGACTTGGGTGGTTGAAAGAAAAATAAATTTATTTTTTAATTAGGCAGCAAGTTTTCAGAAAGGACAGCAGCACAGACCACAGGAAGCAAAACTGGTCTCAAGATTAATAGAGAGGATTTTGAGACAGAAGTCCCGTCTTTTTGGCAGGTTTTCTGGGTGACCTGGGGCAAGCTGCCTACATTTTCAAAGCCTCTGCTCCTTTTGAATACCTCATTTTGAACCTCAGACCTCTGCAGCTCATTTTTCAGAAGTGCTGAGCAGCCATGCCCTATTGCACAGCCTGGCTGCTCAGTGCTGCTGAAAATTAGTGGTGGGGTTCATACAGAGCATTCAAAATGTGTGTTTGAAGAACATGGCTGTAACTTGTGTGTCTGTCTGTAAAGTGGGGTTTACCTTTGGGAACGATGGGATCTAAGCCATGGTGTAATCAGGATGCTGTTGCACAGAGTAATCGCTATTCAGGTGCTGGTACATGAGTCCCTGCAAGGTAACAGAGTTTCTCAGCCCATCTGCAGCTGTGTGATAAACTCACTAAGCAGGCTGCTGTCTGTCCCTTAGATTGAGATGCAGAAAGCTGCCTTTGAAGCTCTTCAACTGAAGAAGGATCTTATGCACAGGCAGATCAGGAACCAGGTGAGTCAGCAACAGAAGAAAGAGCAACCAGCTACTCGACTCATACCGCCAATTCGATGAGACACTTCTGAGGAAGATCAAAGCGCTGTGAGCATAGAGCAGGGTCTGGTGGAAATGAAGAGCTCTTGTATTGCTAAGAGCTTTGTAACAGAGCGTTGGGCAGTGTTGATTGGTTACAGTCTCCCAGCTCCATAGGATGGAGTGTCAATGCAGATTTTAGGTTCGGGAGAGTAGTGGAATTGCCATTGCTTCAGTCATCTCGGCACTAATGTGGATGAAGTGCTGGTGAGTGGTCACTAGAGGACAGGCCTGCATTGGCTTTGTAGGGTGGTCTGCAGTTGCAGTTACGATTTCCTTCAGGTTGTGTACTTAGCAGGGCTGCTGTTTCCACATGAGTCCACTGCATCTCCATCCAGCACATCGGAACTGCACCTTGAGCCATAAGTTCACCTTTTCTTTCCCATTCTTAGCCTGCCTTTCTGAGCTCCATTCTGCAGAAGGTGCAATGCAATAGTCGGGGGGAAGAGCGAGAGCTGGTGGAGAAAGTAGCGGTGGTTGATGCACGAAGATGGGTGGCTGGTTTCTGACACATTGCTCCAGAATCTTCCCTCTTCTGATCTGACAGTAGCAGAAAAGTCTCAGGTCAGGAGTTGGTGGGTAAACTTAAGAGCTTGGATATTTTGAGTCACTCAGTGACCAACCTCTGCATTGTGCTAGAAGCCTATGGATCGTGCACGGACAATCCAGGAGATGAGTCCAACAACTCTCCATTGCTTAAGTTCATCAATAAGAGCCCTGCAGTTTGCTCACACTCGCTCTGTAAACAAAGGGAGTTTGTTCCTCAATACCATGGCTGGACCTTTGACTATTGAAATGCCCATCAGCATCCTGTACAGGCAGTGAGCGGGCCTGAGCCCTGGGTACTGCCTGCGCCAGAGCCCCAGCGGCAGCCGGAATCAGGAATTTCATGGTCAGTGGCACACATCCCCAGCATGGCCTGGGATGGTAGGTGGCCTGGCAGATAGGTGAGCTGGACTGTCATCTTGGCTTTGCTGTGGGATCTTGGGCAACTCACTTCACCTCTCTGTGTCTCAGTTGCCCCACCTGAAAGAGCATGTATCATTACGGGATTTGCTGGAGCATCTAGAAACCAGGGCCCTGCCCCAGTGATCTGCAGTTTGAGCAGTGGTGCTAGGAGGAATTTGATGGTCGGCTGCTGCCTGTCAGAATGGCTGCAAAAGGTCTGGCTGAACAAACTGATTGTAGTGTGCTTCTAGACTTCAACAGAAGGTGTTTAGAGCAGAAAGGCAATTAGAAGCGGGGGACACAGTTCCTCAGGCAAGAAATGAAGAGCGACCCTTAAGAGCATGCGTCATGGAAGGGCATTAGCAGATTCCCCAAAACTTCTGGGTGGCTCTGCAGTGCTGTCCCTCCGAGGGCAACAGTTAGACCTCATTTTAAACGAGCATAAATTAAAGTAATTTCAAATGTCAGTAAAAAATGTTTCATCTTCTGTTTAGATTAAATTAATAGAAACAGAGTTATTGCAGTTGACACAGCTGGAGTTAAAGAGGCAAGAACTGGACACAGAGACGCTGCAGGTATGTAGGGCTCTGGGGCTGCCCCACCACCCTCTCTCTGCTCTGGGATCGCAAAAGCTCCACTCGCTTCTTTTTGCTCCTTGCAGCTTCCAGATGATTTTATGCTTAGTCAGAAGGGTACTTACCCACGGGACACCACAAAACCCTCTTTGTCGTGGTAACGTGGGAACATTGCTGCTGCTCCTAAACATCTTGATGCGTTTTCAGGGGAGAGACAAACGAGCCGGCCCTGATAGCAATGGGCAGTTCCAGGTTTGCTGGGTGGGGAAGGATTTTGCGATCCAGTTGTTGGCTGTCCCAGAAACACCTGCCTGCCACACATCGCATGCCTTCTTACATTAGTGTGTTGTGTTTTGATTTTAAATACCTGCCGGTGATGGCTGTGAGCTCTCCCCGTTCATTTCTAAGCCTTGTCTCCCAGGCTGCTCTGCCCCACCATCCCACCGTTCGATGGGCTGACTTCATCAGCAGTCACACATTGAGGAGTATCAAGTTTGGCTTAAGCAGCTTGGCTTTAAATTTTGTTGTTATGCCTTGCATCAGTTGTTTTCTTGTGTGTGCTATTTGCCAGATTAGGTCACCTGTTTAGTGAGCCCGAAATCAGTACCAAACACCATATCCTTTCCAAGAGTAGTGCACCCAGCAGGCTGGTAAGCGCTGGCTTAAGATGGGATTGCCTCTGAGCCCTGTGCTGGACACTTTGAAGTGTAGGATTTGGGTTATGCTCCCTTAACTCATGCAGCTCCTCCGTATAACGCTGCAGTGTTGGAGGCCTGATAGTGGGAGACCGCCCAAAGTTTGTGCAGGGAAGACCAAGGAACCCCAGGCAGATGTAGTTCAAATGGCACAGGGCTTGGGTGATTCCTGTTAGGAGACCAGGTAGCTCCAGAGGAGCACAGAAAACGAGGTTCTGCCCTAGTACCCATCTGCAGCCCAGCAGGCAGCCCGGTACGTTTGCAGCTTCAGCACTGGACACTAGGAAACGAGGCGTAAGGCAGCTTCATCTCTCCGGATACCCCCAGCCGCTTGGCAGCCCAAAGGTTCCCTGCTGTGATTGAACACCCCCCTCCAGTGCATGGGCAGTGCCCACAAAGTGCTTTGGCAGAAGCTTTTCTGCAGTCATGCTTGATACGTCCCATGCAGTAGACAGTTGCTTCCTCCCCCGATACACAGGTGATTTAGTAATGAACTTGATAAATCATTGGAAAGCAGGCAGAACCAAAAGCACCCTGAGGAAGGGAGGTGTTTGCACAGGTCTCTTGCAAGGTCGGTTTGGGAGAGTGCGGTCCCAGCAGGGTGTCCGCAGTGCGGGGGGCAGGAGAGCTCATCTCAACGTTAGCTGAAGCTGCCTGGGCTTCTCATCTGGAGCAGCTCCCACATGTCGTTAGTTGTCCCTCTGACCTCTGTGGAGGCCCTGACACAGAAGAGCTTTCCTGCCTCCATCAGGGCAAAGCATCTCTGCTCAGCTAATGGTGGGTTTTGCCCGGGAGAGGCAGGTGTTCCCATCTCCTGCTTAAACAGAGGACCTTGTTGTGTAGGGTCCAGATGCGAATCGGTGAACGTTTCCCCACAGCTCTTCTTTAGGAGGTCAGTCCTTTAACAACATCCCATCCCCTTCTCCGTGGACATCTGAAGTCCTTGTGGCTGATGACTACTGGCCTCTGCTCAGTTAATGATCCTCCCAGCAGGTATGAGCTAGCTGGGAGTGAACCATGCAGAGATGCCACACGGTCTGATGTTCCTGAGACAATTAACCTCTCCTCGTTTCCCAGCGGTGTGGCTGCAGTGATGACTTACCTTGCCCTGGTACCCGGTGGTGCTTGGTGTGAGACCCCAATGAAAGCAAGCTTCCCAAAAGCATGGGGAGGTTGCTACCTTGCCTGTCCTGCATACCTGCAGGCTTCTAGACCTAGTTTCAGGTGGTCTTTGGGGACCATGAACGCCTGTAATGCCATTGACTGCATTTCTGATGGAGTAATGAAGAGCTGCTGCGGGCCAGCACTGTCTGGGGCTGCCCGGGGTGTGCTGAGGGTTGGCACCACTGGGTAATGGTCGGTGCAGGACCGAAAGAAACGGGTGCAGCTTGGATTTGCCATGACAGCTGCTAGGAGAGGATTCAGGCTGTCTGCTCAGTCAGGTGGAGGGCCTGTGGAGCACAGGGCTTCCATGTTTGCTGTGACTGTTTTGGGTATGGTAAGTGCTTTGCTGGAAGTCGAGGCAGGGTGATTGCTTGCAGCCATATGGTACGGAGATGTGGATGCCAGAGTCCTTCTGTTGCAGGGGGTGATCACAGAGCAACGCCAAGCACTTGGCTACCTGCTGCAGCAGCTGCTCAAAGAAAAGAAGCAAAGGGAAGAAGAACTGCGACAAATACTGGTAACGAAGGCCCCTAATTAGGTGCTGTAGATGAGGGAGCGCATGGGCTGGCTGCAGGGATAGAGTCCGTGGGTCAGCACGGGGATAAAGGGGAGCAGAGGAGGCCTGTGAGGGGTTGTATCCAGAACCAGAGACTAATTTAACTTCAGAAAGTCCTAAGGTAAGCTCTCAAGGGCACAGTTAGTGCCACTCCTTGGTGCAGCATGAGGCACCATCATCATCATCAATCTATCATCTCCCCTGTCAGGAAAGGGAGTCGTGGGGAGGGGTGAGCACAATCCCACAGGTCCCTGCATGTGGTCTTGTAATCCTGAAGACCTCCAGAGTCTCCTGAGCTTCAGGAGACCAGGTCCAGTGTCTAGGGCAAAGTGACTGGAGGCATGCACGATCCTAGACTGGATACGGGGATCAAAGTGGGATCAGCCTGCAGAAGGCCAGAAATACCCATCCTACCATAGCTGTGCCCATCACAGTGCTCTGAGCTGGCCCTGCACAGCCCAGGCTTTCGGTCTCCCCTCCTACACGTCGAACTTCAGCTGCCCTAAATACCACTTGCAGCGTTATCTCGGGCTGTTGAATGAATGAGTTTGTTTTTCAGCTGGAAATGGAGGCAAAGAGCGAAACCAAACAGGAGAACTACTGGC
>NW_010534581.1:1283-4222 GCF_000687285.1 Phaethon lepturus | reverse complement strand
CCGCCTGAACCAGAAGCCCCTCTCCCTGAAACTCCAGGTTGGTGCTGCAGTTTATGCTTTCACTGTAGCTGTGCTCTGCTCTGCAGAGCATGGGGAAGGGAGTGAAGGCAGCCTTGCCTGGACCCACAGGTTCAGCTAAGGCAGGGAGCAGGGCACAGACCTCTCGTACAGGCTGACAAGCCGGGGGAGACCCCGGGCTGCCCTGCATTTAGCCTTCGTGCTCTGAGCGGGGCTGCGCAGCAGTCCTCTCTCGTTCCTCTACGTCAGAGGTTATGGGGCTGCCCGGCTCTGTAAGGAGCCAGTACCTCAGCTGTCTGCCAGCTGGAGCTGCCATCCCGCCATCAAACTGTTTGACAGGAGCAGTGGACTCTGAGCACCTTCCAGGCAGGGCTTTTTGTTCCAGCTAAACTCCCAAACGGCTCCGCTTGGCTCCCCAGATTCCCCTGCAAATCTGTCTGAATGCAGCAACGCCTGTCCGTTCCTGCCCTGACGTATTGAGCCAGGGACTTTGTGCCATTAAAATTCCCGCATGGGTGGCCACAAAGCGATGGATCTGAGCTCTGCCCATGCTGCCTATCAGCTCGATCTTGCAAAGCAGGTGCTGTTGCAGATCCCGGCTGCCAGAACAGTTATGTTTCGTTCTTCCCAGACCACAGTGTTTTGAATTGTGCTCATAAAATGCCTAGGGCCAAAGCTCCTCCGGCTGTTGGGCTTTTGAGCTTTAGTGTCCTCAGGGATGCAAAATGCTTTGAGTGGGGCAGAGGGCAGGAATGAGCACAATGCCTGGCCATGCTGCCAGCCTTGCTGCTGCCTGTCCCCGTGCTCTTTCTTGAGAGCGAAGTCTGGGAGCTCGCCTTGTCTTTTGCAGGAGGAGGGCTTGGAGCAGCAGCTGGTGAACCTTTTAATCGAGCTGTCCGCTGAACAGTACGTGCCAGTCTTTGCACACCATCGAATATCCTTGCAAGTGCTCAGCACCATGACTGCCAGTGACCTGGAAAAGGTAGGAGACAGCAGATACACAGTGCAGGACGACACCGACTGTGCTGGGACTGAGCCTGCCCTTGCTCTGAGCCTGGCCGTGCTCACGGCTATGCCCATGGCCTGGCAGGAGGGAGTGTTGTGCTCCTCTGTCTCACCTCCCAGCACGAAGATGTGCCAGTGCTGCTCTATGCCCCATCTGAGTGGGCGAGAGCTCTCCCAGGGCGCTTGCAGGGTGAGCGGTAGCTTGGCTCTGTCTTTCCACATCCCTCAGGTGCTCTTTGTACTAGAAATGGCACTGGAGGAAATTAATTTATCTGGTTTTGATGCCTGGCCGAGGTGCTTCCCTTGGCATGGCTGGGTCTTGCCAGTGAGGCCCAAGAGCTCGCGGTGTCCTTTCCCCTCCAAGAGCTAACAGCCCTCCTCTTGCACCGCAGGTTGGTGTGACGGAGGCTGGCCTGCAGCGTGCCATTCTCAAGCGAGCTCAGGAGATCCTGGCTGTGGCCAAGACGATCCCAGGTACCACCAGTTCTTTTCCACCTAGTCTTTGACACTCACAGCAGGTCCCTGAGCCTTGAATGGGGCGTTCTATGGGGCCAGATGCCTCCCTTTGGGGAGCGGAGCCATGCAAGGCTGGTGTGTGAGTAGGAGAGGCAGGGACCGCTGGCAGAGCTCAGGCTGGACTGTCAATTTAGTCGCATCGACTTTCTTATTTACCAGAGCCCTGAGTTCCCGTCTGCTTGCAGCCATCCCCATGCATGCCAGGGGGGTGGGAGATGGGCAGCTCTCCTGGTGCTCAGACCTCCTGCTTGCGGTTGCAGAGCTGCTGAAGACGGTGGACGCCGAGGTCCCTGCAGCCCCAGAACCCAGCGCTCCCTTCAAGGAGCCTCTGAGCCCTGAGGTCCCGACGGCTCCTGCGCTGCAGTGGGACGAGAAGAAGTCGGAGTGCGTTGTCTGCATGGAGCAGGAGGTGAGACCCCAGCACGCATCTGGTGCTGGATCAGGGGGTGTAGTGAGGGCAGCATCCAGCACATCCCCCCATACCAGTGTCCCCAGCCTGGCCCTGGGCAATGCCTGGATGCTTATCCCTCCAGCTCCCAAGCCTGGCCCAGTTTAAGCGTCACAGCGGGGAGGGAAGCAGGGCAGGGCAGGGCTCCTTGCGGGCTTGGGAAGGAGCTTGCTGGGCTCCTGTGCCGGTCTGTCCACAGAGCAGCTGTGGGAAGCATTCGTGGGGCTGCTCGGCTCAGCCCTGGCCCATGTCCTTCCCTCAGGCCCATTGCTCTTGTGGCTTTTGCACAGCCCAGACCCTCATGCACACACAGCACTGGGCTGTGCCCGGGGACGGAGCTCGGGGTGCGGGGCTCTGCTTCCCATGCTGTGACACCCAGGGTGATCCTCATCTCCTCCAGCCTCCTTTCCTCCTGTGCTGGAGTACGGCGGTGCTGGGATGAGTGTTAAGAGGACAGCAACATGCTCTGTGTCCTCTCCTCTGTCTCTTCCCCCAGACCCAGGTGATTTTCCTGCCCTGTGGCCACGTCTGCTGCTGCCAGACCTGCTGCGAGCAGCTGCACACTTGCCCCCTGTGCCGCAAGGACATCACACAGCGCATCCGCATCTTCTACAGCGGCTAGGCGGGGCGGGGGAAGATGAGGCTGCCCGGCACTGACTCCATCACCCCTTCCCAGGGCGATGTGCCTCTTCTACTCCATGGCAGTATTAAACACTCGCACAGCATAACCAGCACTGCCCTCGCCGTGCACAGCCCCGGGCTGGCTGCACCCTGGAGTCTCAGCACTCTCCACGTTTCCCAATGGCTTCAGCCTCTGCCTTGGGTTCCTCCTTCATCTGTGTCCTCCCATCCTGCCTGCCCACCCAACATCCTCTTGCCTGGGAGCACGGGGTGATGGAACTGGGCGCGCTTCTGCCCCCTCAGCTCTGGCGAATGTATTTGCGTTCAGAAA
>NW_010534581.1:381-1128 GCF_000687285.1 Phaethon lepturus | reverse complement strand
GCCCATGGGAGCGTGTCTGGGGCTGCAGCCATGACCAGCGGGTGCCAGGGCAGAGCGAGGAGCTCCCCAACCCCTAATTCGTGCTCCTATTGTAGAGGAGAGTCTGCAGTGGCCCCAGATCCAGGACTGGAGGGACCTGCTTTGGCCAGAGGAGCCCAGGGGGATTCCTCATCCCAAAAACACGGCTTGTGAGCGGAACATGTTGCTGCCACCTGACAGCCAGCACAAGTGCAGTGGTGAGCGGGTGGGTTGGGACTGGGGCTGCGCCTGGGCAGCTCTGCATGGCCTCTGCACATCGGCATGCGGGTAGTTTGTCATTAATAAGTAACGATCCCAGTCTCTCTTTCGTCTCTTGGCCTTGGAGTATAAAATGCAGAAATAAGCCCCGTCCCACCGCAGCCCTTGCCCCAGAGAAGCTATTTAAAAGCAGCTGGTTTCTGCTGGTGGTTGCTTGCTGCTTCTTTCCTTCTGGCGGGGGGAAGACACTTGAATGCCGGGGGTGCGGAGCAGCGGCAGGGCTGCCATGTGCCCAGTTGTCCCAGCATCACCTCTTCCTCTCCCACGTCAAACGGGGAACAGTCTGAGGATCTGTAACTCCTCCGAGGGTGTTGCTCACTGCAGAGCAGCCCTGGGGACTGCCAGGCATGGCTGGACCTCGGACCCTCTGCTGGGGCCACCTCACGTGTGCTGGGCCCGTGCAGAGCATCCCTGCAGGGCACGTGTGTGGCCTGCTGGAGGTGGCCGGGT
>NW_010534581.1:0-260 GCF_000687285.1 Phaethon lepturus | reverse complement strand
GCTGTTGCACGAAGGAGATGGCAGGTCCCATCGGGGGCCATGCTGGGTGCTTATGGCGGACCTGACACTCATGGGAGCAGCTGGCAGTTGGGGTCCGGCGAGGGGAGCCCTGGCAGGGATGCCTGAACTCACCCGCCCGCACCCCTCCTGGCCGGGGCGCAGGCAGTGTCGGTGCTCGGCTCCCAGGATCAGGGAGGAGGAAGGAGGCGGATGCCGAGCTGCCAGGGGATGAAGCATGGCGAGGCAGTGGGGAGGGTGGC
>NW_010534580.1:27101-38636 GCF_000687285.1 Phaethon lepturus | reverse complement strand
GTTTATTCTGGGGGGACGGCTCCACTCGCGGCAGTTTCGCAGCCCCGCGCTGCCGTGGTCCCTGCAGGGGACGGGGGCGTTTCGTGGTGCCGCCGAACGAGCCTTTTATCCTGGGTTTTCGCTGCTGCCACTGTGCGTTTCCATTCATTGTCCTCACAGCTCGAGGCCCCAGCCCTTGCTCTCTCCATTAAATGATTTTTTTTTTTTCCCTCCCCCCTCCTCACTCTCTCTTGACTTTACACTGCACAGTTACCGAAGGCCTCCCGCTGTACTGATTTATTGGCTGTCTGAACCATTTTGTCGGGGTGTGTGTGTTTGAGGGATATATTGCTCTAGGGTGGGTATGTGACACGTCTGAGGTGGTGCCACAGGTGACTCTAAGGTCAGTGCCTCCCGTCTCGCTCTCCAGAGGCACGAAATAAAGCAGGAGGTGGCAGGGCAGGCTCCTGGCCAAAGGCTTTTAGGAAGGAGGTTAATTTTTAGAATAATCTTTGTGGAGTGCTTTTATTTGAAGTTTATAAATGACGTAGCGCTATCATGTCCAGGCCTTCCATCTCTGCCTCATGGGGAGACTTGTTTTCTGTTAAGGAGGGTGGGAGAGTTTGTGAAAACGCTGTTTTAAGAGATTAAATTCTTGGCATTGTTTAAAAGTAGGAAGGAACTAAAGCTGTGGAGGGGGGGAAATCCTTCTGGAAATCCCTGTTGCTCTGTGGGATCAGGCTTTGTCCTCTCCTTTCGCTCAGTGGGAGCAGCAGTGCTTTAGGAAGGAGACAAACTCCCCGGAAAGAGGGAAGGCGTAATCTTACAGATGAACCCTTTAAACCGCCCTTGGAAAATGCGCCCTGGGGAGGGTGGTGTTCAGCTTCTTTGAGGAGCAGGGGATAAAGGTGTGGGGAAGAAGGGGGAGAATGGGCCACCCATTTCATTGGGGAAAGGGAACTGGTTCCGTGTGTGTGTAGGAAATGCTTTTTCTTAATTATTTATTTTGGGAGCCTACAAAGGGGTGTTCTGGTAGCACAAAGCAAAGATTTGAGCTCGAGTTACTTAACGATAGGAGAGAACGGACAATCTGCCTCTTTGTAGCAGGGGAGCAGGGTGGGATCGGAACAAAAGGCAATGTAAATGCACTTCTGCTCTTAGGAGAACTTGCTGCTGGAGACGGACATCTTACTAGGAAGATTAGGAGGAGAGAGATGTGTTGTCATCTCACATTAACTGACAGAACTTGGGGAGAAATCAGGAAAAAAGCATTTAATTTCTTCTGTATCTTTTCCCTGTCCCTCTATAAACCGAGTTTCTGGATGTCGCCTGCTCACTGAAAGATTGTGTTGGCATTCTGGCATGCGATGGAGTGTACACTGAAATGTGTATATTGCAAACATATGGTTTCTCTTTTTGACTTTCCCATCCTCCACTCCCCCCCTTACTCATTTCAAACATTGGTGTGTCTGCCAGCGTCCTGGATGGAGATGTGACGCAAGTTTCCTAGCATGTATATGATTTGTGGGACAAAATGTCACTGTGTTAACTGAGCTGGACTGCCCTGCCTCCTGCTTCATGTCTCCTGTAAACCTCAGGGGTTTTTTTTTGGATTTTTTTTTTTTTTTGAGCGCTCTCTACTTCTGTAGAGCTGTAAAAGTCTTTCAGCAGGGAACAAAGAGACGTCCTAGTGTGGAAAGAGATGAACCTTGCACCGGTGATTTAAAAGGATTTAACTTGTTTCCTGATGAAAAACGTTGCTCTTTAAATTTAGAGTCCACCATTCAGTAGATTACCAGCTCAGCTATTTTTCCACCCCAGTATAAAGGAAATCCATGTGTAGTCTAATTCCTTAGTTTGTGCTGGTTTTGCCTGAAAATAGCCACGTGTGGCTTTCATTTGACCTGGATGGCTCCGTACCATTTTGGTGCAGGAATCAAAAGAGCAAGTTTTCTACCTGCAAAGAGAACTTCTCCTGTAAAACTGTCCTCCTGATTCTGGCTAATACTAAAAAAGGATTACTCAGCACTGGGGGATGACTCATGCCATTATAAAGGTATGGATTAATGCATTTATTATGCTTGGTTAGTGTTAGTAACTGCTGAGTAGTCTCCTTGGGCTTAAATAACTTCTGTTCCACTGAATCAAGGAACCTTGCTCAGGATCAGAACCTGAGTTTCATTTCAAAAAAGGACAAAATGGAGGCGGGGGTAGAGGAAGCAATTTATGAAGCATTTCTATGAAATGCAACCCAAGAGTAGCGATAGTCTTTGCAGGTAAATGCCGCCTCTGGAGACATCTGAACTTTCATCTAAAAAGAAAAATGTAGTCTGCTGGTTGTGAAGGTGGTCTTCTAAGCATGGATTGCATGTAAATCATAGCAGTCGTCTTTTTGAAGCCCCCCAAAAAAACCCCAACTAAAAAAAACCCGACCTCATGCTGCTTGTGCTGATCAGATACTTGCACATGCGGGTTCCCTTGGACCTCACAGTTCCTGTTGGAAATGCTGGTAGTGGTAGTGAAGTTGATTGGAACTGGGTCATTCTCATTTTGCTACTTTTTTGGAAAGATGAGAGCTGTGCTGACTGTGGCTGTTTGATTTAGGAGCATCCTCTTTGCTGTGAACAGTCTGTGCCAGAAGCAAGATAAATTAGTGGTGGGAGTGCTCCCTTGCTCTATTCCTATGCCCTTTTCTCCCCTGACAGATTCCTTTGTAGCGATGAGGACAACGCAGGCTGTGCGAACAGATGTGGTGGGAGTTTCTTTTCCCTTCAGAAGTCAAGCCTAAATTGAAAATGGAAGTCACCATTTACTGAATTATTACTTTTTTAACGACTGCAGTTCGTGTTGCTTTTGAGTTGGGCTTTGCCTGTGAACATGTTTATCTTCTAGCTATGTTCTTCCCAAGCTGTATGTGGGAGCGTATGTACACCTGCGTGGGAGAAATTTTCTTTTGCAGCTATAGAGGGGCTTCCTAGAATTAAGATTTCGGCTTCCCCATCTTTTATCAAAATGCCTATGGTCACCCATCTTGTACTTGTGTAGCTATCTCGTACTGGAAAAGCACGGCTATTGAAAAAGAGCAGCCTGTAAGGACTCACCAGGTAACGATCAGTCTTTGAATGTAAAAGCCGGGGTGGGATGGGAGGCTCTTGTCCAATGATAACTTTTTGGTTTTCTTTTTTGAAGCGTGGTGTTGACTATTACCTGTGAGTCTTCTGTGCTAGCTGCAGCCAGTTTCATATGCCTAACTATTTAAAACCCATTCAAGAGAAATGTTACACTCAATAAAATAAAACTGCTTGGGAACTAAATTGAGTGTTTAGACTTCAGTCTTCGTGCCATATGTTTTATTTTAGCATTTCCTAGCGGATTCCCACTCCTCCCCCCAGCCTAGCTAAACAAAATTGATTCCTACAGCGTGTTCCCAGTATTCAGCTGCTTGGACATAGATTGATGTATCTTCTTGTGTAATCCTGTGTGAGACTAAATAGCCAGGTGATTCCTGCATCCAGGCTGCCTTTCCTTTGAATACTTGGCACATCTCATTTCTTTAAGACCTTTGATACCACTGCCCTACTAGAATAGGGCTAAATTGAGTCAATCTTCACCTCTTGGGAAGCGAAAGCAAAAGGTGTTTAGCTGTGCATGTGTCTTTTTTTGCTCTCTGTTAGGAAGGAGGATAAAATGCACAAGGAAGCAGACTGAGGACATACAAAGTCAAGCCGTGGTGAAAGAGGGTGGCTGGGAAGAATACATCGTTGTTATCGAAGTGGTGTGGCTGCTTTTCCTGCTGGTTTGAGGGGAGGGCAGAGACTGTTCCTGTTGCTTTCAGCTATTCTGGGGTATTAAGAAAAAAAGACACATGGGGTGTTTCATGTGGAAGTAGTTCACGTTTTCCCGTGGTTCGTTTCTGTGTGGTATAGTTGCTTCCAGTACTGCTAGGTTCCTGGACTGATTAATGTTTAACACCTTAATTTCTTAAGAATACCATTTAAATAGCTTAAGTTTAATTCAAATATCTTGGCTAGTGCTGGGAAATTTGGATGTGCTGCGCACCTGAGGGGTGTATATGCTGGCTCACAAATGCATGCCTGGGAGGCTTGTTCCTTCTGCAGCTGATGAAATCTTGGAGAAAATCAACTCTTCCCCAGAACATTTGTCTATTTAAACTTGGCAACATCTATTTTATTTCTGAGTGTTAGCAGCTTGCCCACCAAGTCAGTGTCTAGAGATGTAATCTTTTAATAAAAGTTGGAGCTATTTAAAATAATGGGCAATAACACTGGTTCTTACTGCTAATTATGTTAGTGAATTGTGAAAAACTGTGTTTTGGTCAAATTTTCTTGGAAGATTTCCTCTAAAACACATGATATCCATCATAAATCTCCATAGTAGTAAATTTAGCTGTGGACATGCTAATGGAGTGCTTGTAAAGTCGGTGTTATTAAACTTTCTTAATAGGGAGAGACAGACTTGAGAGCTTTGTGGGTGTAGAAGAATAGCTGTGGAGCAGTGGAATTTGGCATTGCAAAATCTTTGAAATATCAGGATCCTGGGACTTTCCAGATGAGTTTAGCCTATTATCCTGCACTCCCATTAGAATCAAACAACTGAGTTGCAGATAGAAAGAACTTGGCTCTCAGAGTTGCTGCAGTTTCCTATGACCTCGCCTAAGGGAGTTCAGCCTTAAGGTTTCTAAAAACCCATCAAACTGTCTGTCTTCCTGGCAGTCATGCGGGGAAAGTCTTGGAGGCAGGGTTAGGTCCCTGACTGACAGGCTGTCCAGAGTCTTTACCCAGAGGTCATCGCTCTTGGTGTATGAGAGGAGATGTGGTACCTCTGATGTGCAAAGTAATGCATAGGCTAATGAAGGGAGCCATACTGAAAACAAAATCAAACTTATCTGAGTAAGACAAGAGCACTGTAGCAAATGGTGTAAGTACAGCTAAATGACAACAGGGATACAGGTACCTGACTAGTCCATGATACCGCTTCAGGATTTCTCATGTTCCCCTTGTGCACCAATACAAATGAAGAGACTGAACTTAGTGTGGGATTCCGTCAACCGTAAGTTTGAGCCCCTTGGTTGTCTGGGTGTGTCATTTGCCTTGAAACACTGCTAATGCGTGGGGTTCTCGTGTAAATCATCACAGCCTGCACGTTCCCTGCTTTTAACCAGGTTATGTAGTTCCATCACATAGTACAAGCAGGTAGGGATTTGTGGTGATCTAAGTGCAAAAAGGAAAAACCCAGTATTTTTTTGCATCCCTACTCAATAGCTACAACATCCAGCAACATTTTTTCCCCAATTCCTTTCTTTCACCGCTCCCCAGGAGTCATGAAGATAGTTGTTTCCTGATGTGCGTCACTGCACGCAGAATTGTTGCTTAACACAGATTTTCTTGCAATTAAGAGAAATGCCACCCCCAAAAAAAAATATTTGGTTATGTATCAACCTCCACCAAACCAGAGCCTAACACAACTTGCAAAGATTTCTTAGACCTCTTTGGTTCTGCATGTTGGGAATTCTGCAGGAGACAGCTGTCTTCAAGTCTTAAAGGCTTCACAAGTCCCATCTGTAAATGAAATATAGAGTAAATCCACAGCACTGATTCACTTTCTTACCGAATTGTCAAATTAGCTGAATCTTTCCTCCACACATCCGTTAAAATTTTATACAGCTTAAACTGCATGCTTGTGAAACAACACTCAAGCTCATAACTCAGTCAAATTAAAATGCATTTTTTGGGGGGATACAGAAAAGTTATTGTGAATAAGGTTTTAGTTTCTAGCCAAATTTCAATTTTCTGCCCCATCTGTTTTATCTTGAGAGCTACTGAGTTGGGAGTCGGGGAGAGAAAAATTTCTTGTTTTGTTTCATTTCACTGTTTCATGCTAAACTGACTTTATAGCATTCTCCCAAATGGATATTTCCTTCAGGCGGGAAATAAGCCTATGTAAATTCATCCTGGAGAGAAAAGGTACAAGCAGCTGCTAAAGAAGAATAGCGAGAGTTGAAATACTTCAATGATCGTCTCTTACTGTAGTAAATTCTTCTTGGGTTTTGCCAAAATGTTGCTGCTTTATAGTCATGAGTGGTAATTTAAACACAAACTTTACTCTTTTTACTGCTAGCACCTTGCTATTAATAAAGCTATGTGGGAGGATGCTCTGTTTCCTTTTCATCCATCCACAGAACTGTTAATTTTAACAGTTTAACTTAAAACTGCAGAGTGAAATTTTGACCTTGAGTACCCCACTGAGTCTTCTGAGCATGTGGCTTGTCCGGTGGTATCCTCTACTAGCTTATTGAGTGGAAGAATTTAAGCTGCCTTTTGTCTTAGAGCAGAGTTAATTGACAAATTTTGCAGTACGTTAGAGGGGAGAGTGTTGTCAAGTAGGAAAATGTTCTAAAAAACTAGTTGTGAACGTGGAATTTATTGACGTGCTTGTGGTCAGGATGTGAGATTACTGGATCTTGTGGCAATTCAACATACGTCTTGTAAAACTGAAGTCTTCCTAAACATTGGATGAAAGCTCCATGCTGGACAGGTTGTGCATTTTTATTTTTATATTCTATTTAGCCTAAGTTAGGCTCTTGCTCATTTTGGTCGTCAGGGAATTGTAAGTCTGTTTTCTTGGGATCCAGGGTTCACTCCAGCCCTTCTGAAAGGGAAGCTTTGAAAATGTTGCAGAGAGTAGCGGAAAATGACGGCATTTGAAAAGTAAGAGAACAAGTTAATGGCTGTGGGATGAGACAACTGACAGAGTATTTTTCTTAAGAAAATTACCTGGCTGTGCTCAGAGGTGATACCTGTTGAGGTAAGTGGGGCAGCTGAAATGGTGGTCAGGCATTTCAGGCCATCTCCAGCTTCAGGCAGGCAACACAATATTAGGTTATCTTGATGGCTTAAAAACTCATGAAGAAGGTGCTTCTTGCAATGGAGTAAACACCTTTTCTGCAAAATCCCCAGGGATGGATTTCATGATATCAATTTTCAGAACACAAATGGAAAGCTACTGTCACTTCTTTTTCTGAGACGCAGAGCTAGAAAGGACTCCCAGGGTCATGGAGCCCAGTTCCTTGCTATTGTTGATGCTAAATTGTATAATCCCTATACCAAATTAATGAATGCTTGTGTTTGAAATGGTGCACAGGGGAATTACAGGCACACGTTCTATTAAAGACTCAAACCTCCGTGTGACCCTGTCATCGCTGTATGAAACAGCTGCTTAATGGGTTCCCTAAGACAGTGGGAAGTACCAGTGCCTTCTCTTCTATAGCATGCGTCTATAGCTCGATGTTTTCCTTGCATTGCGTTATGTTCAGGCTGTATCTGCAAGGACACTTCCCAGTGAAGGCGTGGGAGAGCTGCAGCTTGGTGTTAGTGCTGTCTCCAAACCTTAAACATGTTTGCTACACATGTCTCTGATTTGTGATTCCTTAAGACCTGCCAGTGGAAATTGAGTCCTTCGGAAAGTTGACATGTTCTGTGTCCTGACCTGTAAGAACTTTTATTTTCTAGGCCACTTCTTTGTGAACCTCTTTCTGTCTCTCACCTTGTGAGGTAGTGCACCAAGCAAGTGGAAAGCTGAGGCCATGAAGTCCCATCCCTTCGCTAAAGTAAAAATTGTCATTGAGGATGCCAAGTGCTGTCTCATAAACAACATATTAACAGCAGAGAAATACTGGGGTATTGACTTCCAGCAAACTGTACTTTACTGGAAAAAGTGTCTTGAGCATGAACTCTTTTTCTGTTGAACGACTCGCTGGTGCAAATCTTTATTTGAACAGCTGAGAGGCTGATGGACTAACAGCCTGAGCACAGCTATTTGTCCAGATCCTAAGGCTCAGGATGGTTCTCATTACTCGTGGTTGAAGAATGTAATTTTTAAGCAGTGGACTAATCTTGTGTGCTGAACACACTAACAGACGCAGGAAAAACTTACTAGATCAAGCTATTCCCTGAAAAGAAAGGATAATAGCCTTCGAGAGAGGACATATCAGATACTTAAAAGCTTATTTACCTAAAATAACCACAGTACTATCAAACATCTGCACTGTATGCAGACAGATTGTTCTGTTTAGTGGAATCCCATCCAAATAAAATATCCTCTGTAGTTGACAATTACAGTTGAAAGAGAGTTCAGAGATAAAGGTTGGGAGAGGAGAAAGGAGAACGCTGGCTTGGCTACAGTACCCAGGCTGTGTTTTGAGCCTTGGTAATACCTGATGACAGCCAGTGTGATATTTACATTGCTGCATATACCATAAAGACAACTGACAGTGATTAAAAGGGAAGGATAAACCTTCTCCAGTGATATTGCTGTGTTTGGAAATGAGATGTTTGAGCCTGCTTTCCCTCATGTAGAGTTAACACTGCATAGCTGCAGTGCCCTTTAAATTAGCCAGAGAAGTTGGCACGAAATCAAATAAATATAATTGGTTTCAAACTGAAAATCTAATTTAGGCATGCTAATAGCATCTTAAGTAAATGTGGCAGGTCATGCAGGACTTGTGTAACTGGCCCTTGGAGCTTACTGTAGTTACTGCCGTGGGGAAAACAGTCTCAAAGGCGTTCCCCAAGTCACCCGGGCACCTTGTGCAACTGGAGGCTGTTTGTATTTGCTGGTGAGGTTCTGATCTCTTCTCTGCAGACTGTCAGCGTGTCAGTAGTGTTTCTGTCCGTTTCTTGAGGTGGGCTTCAGGTTAAACTATACCTGCTTAAAAGATATGATGGGGATGTATGCTAGTTTGAGCTAACTTGGGATGTCCTAGGGGCTGCAGGAGGTTAGGCATACAGTCAACAGCAGCACCCTCTGGCACCGTCTCTTCCATCCTTTGGTGTTTGCAGTGGAAGGTTGGGGCAGAACGTCAGATGGGCTGATATCCATCCCTTTTAATCCTTCTCTCTGCTGATACCATCTGTCACCAGTGGTTTTTTCTCTTGTCTTTTTTTTGTTCCTTGCATCTCATGTTCTAGCATGGAGTCCGATGGCTGGGCGGTGTTCAGCCCCGCTTGGCGGGGGGGAGGCAGCGGAAAGCCTGGCCCAGCTGCACGTACTGCAAACTGGTGACTGTAGGTGAAGCAGTTCATTGGTGAAATCAAACAGCAAAGTGACCCTGTGACAAGTTTTTTTCTGGTACCTTTCTGACATGCTTTGCATGGCCAACCCTTTTCCTCACCCCTCCATTCCAGTCCTGGCCTGTGTTATATTGACAGGATGACCGTTTTCTCTTCAAAACTGTCGCTTCTGTGCTCTGTCTGTAAGGAATCCCACCCTGAGTGTTTGCTGAAGGTGGGAAAACAGATGACGTTTTTCTGTGTTCGGGGCCTAAGAGATACCGAAAGAGTTTTGAGAGAACAATGTGGGGTGGGGTGAAAATTTCCGTAAGACTCCCCTTCCTTTCTGCAGAAACCTTGGCATTGAGTTGTGCAGTTTAGAGTAGCTAGATCTCTCTACAGCTTAGAAGTCAGAGAGGCATTTATTTATAATGTAGGGTTCGATGGGGCCATGGGGAGATGTACGCAGCCGCAGCTATTGCCCATCAGTTGCTGTTGTGTCCGAAAATGGTATCGAACTTCTTACAAGTGACTGGATATGGGTTTGTATTCCTCCTTTCGAGTTTGAGAACTGAATTAAAGACCTGGGCAATAAGTCTGCAGCGTCGAGTGTTTCTGTATTGATGGACCAGAGGAGGTGAAGTGTGTTTAAGCAAGTGCTGGCAGCACTGTATGATCTTCACTGGCTTATCGTCGCTCTCCGCTGGCCACGGAGCATTAGGAGTCTTGAGAAAGACATTGTCTTACATGGGCAGAAACCTCTGAGCTCTGAACACAATGTGTGGCTTTCAGTGGTATTGTCAACAGCGAGAGCTCTCAAGATGGTGAATAATTCACTGTCAGCAAGTTTACGTGCAGTTCAAATATTTTTGGCTGTATTTCTAATTTGATAGCTGAGTTTCAGAAATCTGCTTCTCCTTATTTTCTGAAATTCTTTGAACATGCTGGATTAATGCTGAAATATTAGTTGTCTGTTAGACACTGCAGGCACTAACATGAAATGATTGAGCAAAGATTCTCAGGCTTTGGGGAAGACATGTATAATTAAGTCTTAACAACATAAATCCCTTGTGTGTGAGTACCATTTGAAATAAATGGCCTTGCAACTTGCCCAGAATTGCAAACTACTTGAGCTCTGGCTATACTGGAATAAATGACCAAAGGTCATTAAAAAGAGATACACCTGCAATTCAAATGCAACAAACATAGGATTTCTCAAGTAATAAATGTGCTTTGTCTCATTCCTCCTTCCAATTCTTTCATTAAAAAGTCTAGACTGTAGTCATCAGATGTGCTGGTGCGAAATAGAAGAGTCGTTTGTATTTAAGTCTTTATTATGTGCCTGGACATATTACCTCCCAATTACTGCCCACTCTCAGTGTGTTGTTCAGTACATGCCCTGTGTCTTAATGTATGTGCAGTCACCTTTGGCTTGAACCCAGCCAAGGGTCCGTGGCACTTGGCTGTGCTCAAGGGGAACCTGGAAGAGGAATGAACGTGCCGCATTCAGTGATGCGAGTTACGCAGTATTGAAGGGGGGTGTGATGTTTTGACACTGACCACATTGAAATGCAAAGTTTTAGAATAATTTATTTAAAATAGGGTTGAGCTATTCTTTTAGAAGCCTTTTCCTTAGAAACACTAGGCTAGCTACTCTCTTGTAAATGTGAGAGTTCAGCTATTATGCCTGCCTTCAGCTATTAGGATTGCTGCACAGGCATAGTATGGGTGTCTTCATATATTGTGTGTGCTTATGCTGTGATGTATAGTCAGTGGCAATAGCCAATTTTTGTCCACCCCCCAATATAGGCTTTAAAATTGGCTTCCTCACAACTGTTCAGTTAAATCTGCTTTTGCTTTCTGGCTTTGCTTATGCTTCTTTGTTATAATAGATGATTTATTTTTTCCCTGCACTGTATTAGCAAGTATTTCTTTCCCTCGTGTCAACTCAGTATCTTTCCATCCCCACTATAGATCAAATACTGCACGACTTGAGTTGAGAGAGGGTGCATCAAGTTAAACCTGGCCTCTTACTGCCTCTCCCAGGGTTTTAAATAGGATATTGCTGTCTTGCACTGCGGGTATGTTGTCCTTCAGCTTGCGGAGAAATGAATGTGAAGCCCTGGTTCCTCTCTCTATGGGAAATACTATTTGTAGTAAACCCTTATCGGGAACAAGTGGTGGAAAGGTCTGTGAGTGAGCGTGGCTGTGTTGGTGCAGCTCTGGAGCTTCCCGGGGGTGGGTGCGTGTCTGCACTCCCCGTATTACTGTGGGAGGGGAGCTCCGCTCACTCTTGCGGTTTTGTAGCTTTTTTGTTGTCTTGGCCATGGACTGCTCTCCTGCTGCTTTAGTTCCCCACAAGTTTTCCAACCAAGCACAGAACAAAACTGACTGAATTCTGCCTTGCGGGTTTACACTGCTGCTTGTGGTGTTTGTAACAGCAGCATTCAGAGTCGGTTTGCTGTTTGGGTTCACTCTGAGCAGTGCT
>NW_010534580.1:0-27070 GCF_000687285.1 Phaethon lepturus | reverse complement strand
CCTGCTGATTCAGGGCTGTAACTTCACTTCTAGCATCCTTAACACTTGCAATGTTTGTCCTGCAGTACTGGGCTGAGTAGATGGCACTTTCCTGTGAAACATTTCTCCTCACTGTGGGTGAGCAGATTTTTTCGTCCCCTCCTGTGGCAGTACTAGCAGTATGTCTGAGTCCCATTATGAATTCCCTTTGGTTTTATTAATGCTATTCGTAACTGTCAGCATCTTCCATTTTGTAGTAGGAATTTGACATGTGGTGGGGAGATGGCTTGAAGAGCTATGGCTGTATTCAAGGACCATTAACATTGCATTACTTCACTCTTCCTGAATCGTGGGGTCTGTGCCAGGAAGACTTTTTACATCTAGTGGACTCTTCACTCTTCTTATGAAGTCCTACTTGGGGAAAGGAGTATTCCCACCCTGTACTGAGCTGGCTACAAATTTAAGAGTAGGGTTTTTTACTAGCTTGTTTTTAGAAGAGGCTCATTCTTTGCCAGAGGACTTTCTTCTCACCATAAACCTCAAATGAGGTGGAGAAAATAGAGGCATAACTTTGACTTCATAGCAAACAGACTAAACAATGCAACATCAGTCTAAGTTTGCAATCTGGTGTTTAATTTCTGGCTTAATTAGATCTGTATCTGCCCTGTGCTCTGTAAGAACGCTTAAGAAATTCTGTTCTCAGTCTTGTAGCTTCTTGTTTTATTACTGTATTGTCCTTGGAACGAGTAACCACAGAGCAGGGCTCCCACAGCTCTTTGGCATGAGGCTGTCAAAGAGTTGAAGCATCCAGAGATGGAGGTTGCTGTCGCTGTGCCTGCAGTGGCAGGTGTGAATACTGAGTCTGTTATAAAGCATCAAAGGTCTCCAGGGCTTTGGGTGTCCTGTCTGTGTGATCTGGATGGAGTGAGGACTGTTAATGTCACATCCTTGACCAAGAGACCTTAGTGTGTGTGTGGTTCCATGGCTGGATCTTGTTATAGATGCGTAATCCCATACGAAGATGTGGAGTGGAGCAAACTGTCTACTTTTCTTGCTGCTTCTGCAGCTAATCACAACGGGGTGATTTCTTTGGTTGGTGTAACCAGCAGGGTGTAAGATAAACCCTTTGAGACATAGTGCCTGGAGCCCACAGGACAGGGTTCTGAATTTTTGTCTTTTTTACCTGAAACTAGATATGTGGAGCCCGAAAGCCGTTGCTTGGTCCAGAACAGCCTTGCAGGGAAGTGTTTTGTGTGCATTGTTCATAAGAGGAAAACCCGGGGGCACAATTATAAACAGAGCCTGCGTCACAAGCAGCTTTCTGGCACTGCACTCCAGATAGTGGAGGATGGATTCCAGATCTCGCTTAAAAATAGAGAGCTTGTGTATGTGCTGGGGAATGGTGAAAGGAGAGGGCAGGGTTAGGCAGAGGTGTTCAGATGAGCATGGTCTAATGCTGAAGGAGACTTGGGAACATGACTTATGGTGGCAGGCTGGGAGAGCTGGGTTTCTTTGGCCTTAGAAGAGTAAGCTAAAGGGGGTGATGTTGCTGTCCTCAGCTATCTAGTGGGAAATAGAAGAGATGAAGCTGGATGCTACAGAGGTGCACAGTGAAAGGCTGTAGTTGTGAGCAACGTTGAGAAGTCTGACTAGGTAGTGAGGTGGGAAAAAAAAAAAGCTTTGCCATGTGGGTGGTCAAACACAGGAACAGCCAAAAAGGTTGTAGAATATCTACTGTGAAAGGTATTCAAAATTAGACTGAATTTGATGCTGAGGAACTTGCTCTAACTTGGGATTTGGCCCTGCTAGCAGGAGAGTGAGCTAGAGGCCTCTGGAAGTTCCTTCCAACCTAAATTGCTTGTAACATTCATTTGACCCTGGAAGAGCATACTCCTTCTACAGAGGGGATTTGATATCACATTAAGATAAAGACTGATGCTCCAAGACTGTTAGGGAAGATACCTTTTGTTGAAACAGCTGTGTGAGCAACTGAATTACCTTGAAGGGAAGTTTTCACGTCTCCCAGGGTACCTGAAACTCAGTTTCCAGTAGAGGGATGGATTTAAAGCTTGGGCAACACTGTTTTGGGAGTGCTCTTCCTATGTAGCTACTTTGAATTGCCATTGCACATGGTGGGAGAATACTTTCTAGAGCCAGGATCTGATGTTTGTCTTGTGACCATTTGGCATGACTGTTCGCATTGCTTAAGCGGATATCTCTGCCAAAAGGACCTCTGGCTTCAATTGCATTCGCCTAGGAGGAGGCATCAGTGCAACTCATCCCAGTCTTACTGGGAGAGCTGCACTGTCCTTGTGGCTGCAAGGATTCAGTTATCTTTGGAAACAAAGTGTATATGAACATGCTATGTCCTCAGGTCAGTCGCCTGTCTTTCCACTCCTCCAAATGGCCTTGAAATCATTGGTTTCCATAGACTTTATCACATATCTGGGAGGATTTGTTTTTGTGGTTTTTTTTCTTTTGCTTTTAGTTTTTCTGTGTGTGTGTTTTTGTTTGTTTAAAGCGAGCTTCATATAAGTTACGTGACAGCAAGTGGCTGCAGTAGAGATGTGTCAGTCCTCCCTTGGAGGCTGGCGGTGGACTTCTGCAGGGAGTTTGTCTCAACTTAAGGAGACGTCCAGACTGGAACGCTGGATGCTGAAGGGACAGGGAGCATGGGTCCTGGGGACCAGAGGAGATACCCTGGGAAATCAGGCTTCAGTAACTTAGTGCTTGGAGATTTTTTGGTTTGGGTTGTTTTCATCCTTTCAGAAGTTGGTTTTATTTCAGAAAGAGCCATTTAATCATAGAAACATGAAAGAAGGAAGGGTTAGAAAGGGTCCGTTTTCCTCTTCAGGGACTGTTTCCTAAAGCAGGTCTTGACCCTCTTATGCAGGAATGTTGCAGCTGCTATCCTAAGGGTTGGAACTATATCTGAGAGCCTACAGAGGTGAAAGCAGGGGGTATTAAACAGATCCTAATACCCACTTGGGGTCTCTTTCCTCCTCCTCAGCCCTCAACAAAATGATCTCCTGCTTTTCAGGAATAAAGCAGCAAGCATTTGGCTGTGCCCAGTTTTCATTGTTTTGCTAAGCTGTTATGCTGGAAGAGATTAACTAGGGAGCAAATTTTCTCCGAAAGCTGATCTTGAGGGAGGCGGAGGCAAGAGCCTCAGCGCTGACCTTGATCAGAGTGTCTTGAGGTGGGGAACAAGCATGAACTGAGCACAGGCACATTAACCCAGTGCTGCCCACAGTGTTGCAACTGAGCATCGCCCGGGACTGCAGCTGGCTCTGATCCCCGCAGATCTGTGTCTGCTGGGAGAGTTGGTCTAAGTTGTGCCAGCTTAGCACAAACTGCACTTGTGGGTTGTTTTTTTCTCCTTGAAGGTGGTTCATAGCAGCCAGGGAAATCATTCACTCCCCACCTTTCCCCATATATTTGTTACCTGCTCCTAAACTTTAAAAAAATCTTCCTTGCCAGGCTTTTTCGTTTTCTCTCTTTGGTGTCATCTTCTCTATCTATGCTTGTTTTCACTTAACAATGTGTTTAGCATCCTTACTGCAGCTATTCTTCCTTTCCTTCTCTTGCTGCCCTGGAATTTTGTAAACAAATTGTATGGCTGCAAAGCCCGAAGTGGCCATGTTGCTATGTCCTCTGTACTCTTCAGAGAAGCATGGAAACCCGTCTTTGTTCGGTCCCAGAAGCACGGCACGCCGCCGCCGCTACCAAAGAGCAGCTTGCTTGTGGCACATCGTGCTGCAGCTTGGCTTTATCCTCGCTTGATACGCTTTTGAGATTTCATTGTTTCTCTATAATTAAGTGCTACAGAGGAGCTGAAAGAAATGACGAATTAGTGGGGGGGTGTGGGGAGAGCAGGTGGTGACTGAACTGTAGGGAGCTGCCAGAGAAGTAGGAGCAGCAGGGAATTAAGTGGGAGGAGTCTCGAGTTTGGATGGTGCCCTGCCATGTGCCCAGAAGGATTTAGTTTGGGATTTCATTACTGTTCCAATAATGCCATACACCCATAACAGATCGGGTCTCCGAAGGCTGAGGCATTGTCCAAACACTTAGCGAAAAGCAGTTTTTGCCCTGAAGTCCTAGCGAGCATCTATCAGGCAGGCTCGAGGGCTGGGAAGGAGCTGTAGCGTGCATGGTCCTGCTTTTGGTTAGTCTGCATCTATTGTTTCTGGTAGTAACATTAAAAAACAAACAAACAAAAAAAAACCCCAAACAAACCACAAAATCATTCTTTGTGTAGTCACTTTTTTATAAAACCCTGGACTTCACTGTCATCTTATAAAAGATTTGGTCTACAGTAGTGATATCATGTCTGTATTGGAAGAAGCATCATCTGCACGCTTACACCAACTGGGTTTAACGGGCACAGAAATCCCAGTATGTCTTGTTGTGGGGCAAAGCAGGAGTACTCTGAAGCTGTTGAGTATCTGAGATACCCAGAAAGAGTCTTTGAGCACAGATACTTTTGTGTTGATGAGGACTGTGCAGGTAGCTTTGGAGATGAAAGTATGCACTGCAAAACTAACTGAAGAGTGAAAAGGGTTGTGTGACAAGACAGTCCTCAGGTGCACAGTCGTATATTCTTACAGCATCTGGCTTGTGTTTTCAGACTGCATCTATTACTATGCGCCAAGACATCTAAAGAGAGAAATCATAATACTGGTGCTTTGAACCTGTCAGCAGCAACGTTTCTTCTGGGATCTAACTCTTTCCAAAGGAATGACACAGGCAGAAATGTTTGTTTTTTGTTCTGGTTTCCAAAAGGCTATTGCTGTAGGAGGACCTTTTGTCACCACTTCTGCATGTTCTGCTGCTGTTCTCGAGTCACTTTGTGTGTTTTTGCTTTTCTCCCTCCAAAGAAGCAGCAGGAAATATTGGTACTGGGTGGTAGAAAAGGGCAGGGCAGTGCAACCCAGGATTCCCAGTGGGTGGGAATACATCTGTGCTGGGGCTGCTGCTTTCGTGTTGGAGTCCTGCATCTTGTACCTGCCGGGCAAAGCAACCACAGGGAGTGTACGTGGAGGTTTGCTTTTGGGATGTTTGTCCCATGCTTAATACTGTGTATTTCAGCCCTTCTCCTGGCAGTCTAGCCAAGCTCAGCTGTCAAAACCTCTTCCCCTTGCTTTTTCTGAGGGATTTTTGTTAATGTCTGCCTAGACTCTTCCATGATTTCCATCCTTTGTTCAAGACCCTGCTCATGACACTCAAACTTCACTTTCAAAGTGCCTTGTAAATATTCTTGACCCTATTGCTATCCTTGTCTTTCACCTAAGCTTCTCCTGGTGGCTTTGTTTTGCCCTCTGCTAGGAATAGTCTCTGAAAAGTAATACGTGTGCAAGTAATAAATGGCCTCAGTCTCAAACTTCTTAAAGACCCATTTGCTTTGTGAAATAGTACAGCTTTAGCAACCTTGCTGTTTTGTGTTCTGCATGTTGCTGCCTTCTGCTGTTAATATGTAAACCCTTAAGTGCAGGGAATCAACTGGCAAGCTGAAGCTATTGTCCAGGCATCACTTGCAATGCCATATAAAGTGAAGTGAAACCTCCTGTAGCTCCACTGTTAACAGGTGCTGGTTGAAGATTAGAGGAGCGGAGTCCCACAGTTGAGGGCTTTGTAATGTATTTCAGTGGGACTTTGGATGGAGCAGTTTTTCCTGTATCCTTCAGGGCTGGATTACAAGCTGTTTCCCCACCTGGCACTTTATTTGAGTTTGGCTGTGACTTCATGCAACTCGCTGCGAGAAGACTCTTGACAATGGTCGTAGGGAGCTTCAGTAGCCTTTGTTTGAAGATGAGATTGCAGGATTTTGCCCTCAGTTTATCTGAGCAGACTAGAAAAAAAAAAACCAGTTTGCAAAAATGTTGTGCTTGACTTGTGTTGTAGAATCTGGAATTAGGTTTTAGGGTGTTAACAGTAGGAGAATGTGGTAAAATAAATGTAACTTTAAAATACAGAATAGCTGTTCTTGTCTCCTTCATCAGCCCAAATGGGTTCAAGAGTTATGCCTGGGATAATGAACAAAATATGTGTGGCTTTATTTTTAATAGCTTTTTTTTTAAAAAAAAAATTTTATTCCTATTGGCAATAGGAAGCTCTTGAGCTATTTTCCACCTGTCCTACCCCTTTTTTATTAATTTGAGTTGATTCCTTTTCAGTGAAGTGTGTAAATGAGGGGAACCAAGATCAGGGTAGAAAGTAAAGCAACAAGATGTCCTATTGATGAGCCTTGAATGTTGCAACTATTTCTGGAGGCCAACAAATAGTGGTTTAATAGCAACTTGATTTTAAGACTCACTGTTGCAAACTCATTTTGGTATCAAAGGATATGATACTGCTGAGCAGTTTAAATCCAGAACTCTTATTCCTACCTCTAGCAGTTGAACAACTGTACGTTAAAAGGTGACGTTTTTCCCCTGTTTGAATTTAAACATTCTTTGGCTCTGATTTTTCAACCCAGACACCAAGACGGTGTGCTACTATATGAGAACTGGAGCTGAACAGGCTTGAATGAAGCCTACCTCGTGTCTTTGCATAAAATGAGGGGAGACGAGAACAGCAATTAGTACATAGAAATATTTGAAAAATCTCATTAGTGTTGGTAGCAAAGAGTGTGGCTTGTTTCAACACTTTGAGTGAACACATCAGGTTAAAAGTCTGTGTGACCTCAGTGGCCTTTCTTTTAAAAGCACACAAGAAGAATCACTCCTCTGTTATAAGTAAACTGGAGTCTGTTGGGTTGTGTTTTTGTCTGCAGAGCTATAATGATCCCTCATAAAGATCCACTTGTTTTCATTTGGTTAGCCCTGTACTTCAATGTCGCAGCTGAGCGGACCTGCTGAGTTGCGCAGATCTGGAGCAGGGAGTGCCTGTGGAGTTGCCTTCACTGGGTTTTCACCTGGCTCTGCTGTCTTTACTAACTGGCACTAATTTTGTTGTCTGACCTCCCTTTCCTGTCTGCTGAAGTCCCGTGAGATGTTGCTAACTATCTGTCTTTTTCACCCACAGGGAGTGGAGCGACTGCGGTGGTGCAGGCAGCCTTCTGTGCTCCAAAGAAGGAGAAGGTGGCAATTAAACGGATCAATCTTGAGAAGTGTCAGACCAGCATGGATGAACTCCTGGTATGCAGTCAAAACTCTCCAGGGAATTGTAGTTCAGTTGGTGTGATCTCTGTTTGCTAAGTGCCTTAAACTATCTTTCTTGAGGTGGTGTGAGGGTGAGTGGACTAGACTGATTTCACTGGAGACAGTTCAGTTGTCCTGGTTGTGGGACACAGTACTTAAAATGCTAAAAAGATCAACTGTTGGAGAACTTCAGGCTATTTGTTTAGAGCTAAGCACTTTGTATAATCCCTTTGTTTTGAAAAGATTTCATGTGCAAGTGTGAAGTTCAGCTGTACCCACAAGAGCTCTGCAGTTTGAGGGGGATCCAGAGCGATATGCTTCCAGAATCTTTAAAATTTAAGGGTATGGTTTTGCTTTCTTTCCCTTTCCTGGGATTCTTTACCTTTTTTTTTTTTTCTTTTTTCCCCTTCACCTGTAAAGAGAAAAACTGAATAAACTAGCTCTTGTTCCTAATCTTTCTGGTACTGATGCCAGTTAAGGGATCACTCTGACATAGTGCAGGCTGCCATATGGAAACCCCAACTAATTCTGAGTTCAGGACAGGAGGTAGAGTCCTTTGGAGCTGTAGCTCTGTAATTTTCTTCTGCTGTGTGCCTCTTTTCTCAGGATTTTCCTCAATGGAAAACAGCTTCTGGTGGGTAGCTGTGGTAATGAAAATTTTATTTTTTTTTTTCATCCAGCTTGTATGTTGATGGGCTGCTTTGTTTTCTCCTTTCCATGTGTGTGTGAGCTGGTGCTTCTGTAGTGCAGCAGCTCTCACATCCACCTCACATGTGGAAGGTCCCTGGATTTAAGCCAGACAGAAATATAGGCATTCTTGTGAACATTGAGGTGTCTCCACTAAAGGTGAGAAAGCTCTCTTGGGTAAAACTTTCCGTAGTAAATATTGACTGGCAGGGGTTGAGGAAAGGCAGGAAGATGAGGCCTTGTACCACCTTTCCTTTTAAAGTATCTCTCTAGGAGTTTTTTTAATACCAACTATCTGTCTGTCCACTTGCATCTTGACAGCTTCCGTAGTGCTAACTTATAGGCACTTGTTTTGGTGATCACAATTAGAAAGTAGAGTCAGAATTCAGGAGTCCTGGCTAGCTGTACTCTTGTATGATCTTCAGCAAGTCACTTGAACCGTGGTTCCAGTTTCCATCTAGTGACTAATGCTATTTTGATCGTTATAGGCGTCTGCAAATCACCTCTTGTAAGGAGGAAAGGCTCCATCCAAGCTGTCACATTTTTAGTGCGCCTGTGAAGGGTTGCGTGTAGGACTCTTAAGATGACCTGCATTCAAATACGACACTAGCGTCAGACATAAGAGGAGTTTGAGATCCCTCCCCTTTTCACAGTTGGTCTTTTTGTCCTCATACTGTTCCATGGTTCTCTTCCCAAGTCTTTTATGTGGCTTGTCCATACTACTCTGCCTCAGTTGTATTCTGAACTGTATTGTCATGATGTAGTAATTGAGATGGTTCCTGTTTGAGTAATTGCCAATTCCAGATAAAAGGGTTAGGTTCAGAAAGATATGCTGCGGAGACTTGGCATGTAATTTTAGGTAAGTACTTCTAATTGCCTATTTTAAATCTCTGCTGACCTGTTCCTCACAATGATATTTCTTGTTATGGGTAGGACTGCAATGAATTGCGGTTGTCAGCTCTCCTAAGCTTCCAATTTTGTGACCAGATCTAGTGTGGGTCCTTCTGTAGGCTTGTGTATAGGTCTGTTCTGAAAGCAAATATTTGTGTCTTGACATCATGTATCAAATACTGTTCATTAATGTCTGGGATGAAGATTGGAATTTGAGGTCTTTCCATACCTGCTGTCAGTAAACAGACTTTTCATGACTTGCCTTGTAGCATTTTATAGACAGCAACACAGGCATTAAATGGCTCCAACTGACAAACTCGGACACGGCCTATAAAATAACTGCTTTAATAGTGAGACGTTAGGCCAGGAGACTGCAAAAATGGAGAGGGAACCTGATGATAAACTGTTCTCCAACCAAAACCAGTCAATCCCTCATCAGAAGTCATGTTTCAGGCTGAAGAATATAAAAGATTTTAAGGCTGTTGTACAGCTCCTTTAGGAAGGTAAGGCCTTCCTTTTCAGACTCAGATGTGGCAGTCAGTGAGTGGTTCTCCTTTTCTGAGTATCCCAGAAAGCAGATTCTTAGTCTGATCTTCGGAATAAACCTCTGTGCCGTGCCTCTAGTTGTGCTCCCAAAGTTTGTAGCCCCTCTGGAAAACTTGTGCGTGATTTAAAGAGCCATGGGTAAGTGATTAATGTCTGATATTTCAGAGGAAAGTGGAAGTATAAAGCTCTGGGCAATTTTTTTGGATAATCCTTCCCCAAACAAGTTCTTGTCTGGACCTATAATGGTTGAGCTTTACTTATCCAGACTTAAGCTGATCTCTTAATTATTTTTTGAAAGCTCTTTAAAAATCCAACTATAGATATTCTTGAACTTCAAATCATGGGGAGGTGGAGGGGGAAGAGGATGGTTCTGAGCTGTAGCAGCTTCCTGGGACACTGGTTGCCAAGGTAAACATGTATGAAAAAGTTGTTTTGTTTGTTTTTTTTTTTTCCCCTGGATTTGTTCTGAATTTGTCTGTTTATTGGATGTTGTTTCCCAGTGTGAAAGCCAAAAGGATGGAAGTTCCCAATTTCCCTGCTCCGTGCTCTTACCTTCCCTACTTTTATCTTGTTTCCATATTTGCTTCTTCCCCAAAGTACGTGTTCTCAGGCTTTTCAGTCTTGTAGTCTCCCTACATGGCAGTTCCCCCAATCAGTTTAATTAGCTTTTTTGAGCAACTACTTGTTATTGTAGGATTATTGGGGTTTTTTTCTTCCAAAAAAAAAAGTAAATGTAAGTCCTTGCAGATTACAGTGGTTTTAAGAAGCAAGTGCAAGAGAAATACGATGAGTTCATAACTGGGTTATGCCCCCTCCTTGCTTTCTCCTCTCCCCCAGCGCAGTTAAAAGCATGAACTTGGGCTTTTATTGGATCCATTATCCTTCTATTGTGCTGAAGGTATCTGAGCAGAATAGTCAGCTTACGGTAAACTTTGTACTGCCTGGGGACAAGACAATACTCTTGTGTTACAGCACTGCCAGTCATCAGGCAAGGGGATAGAAAAGGGAAAATTGTGCTTAAATTATTTTAATTTTTTTTTTCCCTATAGTGCTTCAGACCCATAAACTTCTCTATTGAAGCAAGCTTGTTTATTCCCAGAATCTGCCTAGTGTTGAGGGTAAACCAGTGTCATGTCGGGAGAGGGCAGGGAGAGTGGCAAACAGCTCTGCTGTCGGTTAAGGGTGGCTTCTTTCTTCCATGACTTTTTCAATGTCCATGCTGCTTAGTGGCTGGCACTTAGTTTCTTGGGATGGAGGAGAAGAGGACCATTAGTTTGGAGTGGGGTTAGGAAACACATAGTAAGTGGCTCTATCAGTAGTTGAATGATGAGTGGCTGTGAACTTCAAACTTCTACAGCAGCAGGTGCCCAGAGGCCAGAGAATCTGGGAGCACCTCCCAGCTTGTGGAGATACCATGCTTTGAGTGATTAAGTGATATGACTCGTTAAAGGTATTGATCTTGATCCTTGTATCTCAACATACACTTCAGCTGTGTGGGTAGTCAGGGATAACCTGCACGCTTTGCAAATGCTGCATGACATTCTACATTAATGCAATGGCTTAATTTATTGCTGCTATAGGAAATGGAGGGACCAATTTTGTTGCATCATGAGCAAACCAAGTCAAGGGCATTCAGCTCTTCAGCAGATGTGGTAATTGCTGTGAAGAATGTAGACTGGCAGGACTAATGTAGTTCAGAGATGTGGCTCTTTTTTAGCCCAGCTGCTGAGTTAGGTGATGTTAGTCAAGATTTTATTTCAGTGCTTGTTTTTTTTTTTTATCTTTTTCCCTTGTACACTTTTGAATGCTCCCTGATCTTTCTTAGGAGGCCTGTGGGGTTCAGCTGAAAGGGAAGTACAGTATAGCTTATAATGGTTCTTGCTCACCAGTGTGACTGGAAGTGGAATGTAGGCTGAAGTGGTGAAATACAGCATTGTCTACAATTGGTCTTGCATTTCTTTATTTGTTTGTTATTTAAGTTCCACTTCTTACTTGTCCTGCAACCCACAGTAGTTAACAAACTTATGCAGCGTTTCGGTGTTTGTTTGAAAACAGGCTGTTCATGTGGTGTATTTCACAGCTGGACACTGTTCAATGTTGTGTTTTGCTCTTACCTCTCCTTTGCTTTGTGGGATGCTGGTTGCATTGGTGCTATTGCCAATCCTTGAAACACAGTGTTATGACATCTGCCTCAGAATAACCATGCCTCAAGCTTTGTTCTCTATATAAGTGCTTCCTTGTTTCAAAGAATTATTGATTTAAATGGCCTTAAATCTCCCCTCTGTCCAGCAAACTCTGCTTTCTTTCATTTAGATGGGTTTTTTCCTCCATGCTTTGAGAGCAGCAGATGACACGGGTTCTCGCTTAGCAGTTAGTAAGAATGTTGAAAAACAGAGGGGAACATAAGCTATGGGGTATCTCACATCGGGCTTTCCCAGCTGGGGGGAACTGGTGCTTGTTCAGCTCCTAGGGTGATTCAACTGGAGACAGATTCAGGAAGGAGCATGTGGTGTTGTGGCTCCTAGGAGGGGAGTCCAAACTTTTCCTAGTCCAGCGACTGATAGGACTGGGTCTGACAGGTCTGCACATAAGAGGACTGAAGTGAAGGTATTGCTCTTCCACTGCTATGATCAGAGGGCAGTTAAGGAAGACGATGGAACAAGTTTAACTGCAATAAAAAGAAATGTCCTTTCGAATTTAATTGAGTTAACCTGGGGAGCTTGCTGCCAATAATATGGAGATCAAACCTGGCGTGAGATTAAATAAATCAACCTATAGTTGAGAAGGTTAAATTACATAGGATTTAAAAACGGGATTATGAACTCCCTGGTCTAAAGCATAAGCTAACAGTTAACTGCCCAAGCTTAGTCAAAAGTCTTCCCTCTGGGCAAGTAATTGTGTAACTGCATATTACAGAGTTTTACACCTTCTTTTGAAGACTTGGACAGGATATTGAACTGGCTTTGATCTGACAGAGCAGTTCTTACAAGTGGATCAACCAGACTGTAAGTTGTTGGGAACGAAGGAGCAGACTGCTGTAGAAGTAGTACAGGCATTTCATCCGTGCCTGTCATTTTACAGGAGTTGCCTTTATAATTCCATTTCCAGTCCTGAGGACCTTTACACTTGCTCCAGTGGAAAAAGTCTCCACGTGTCAGTGCCAGAGAGTCGGATGTATACTAGGTGGCTTCTGCATGGTTATTTGATATGCTGTGTTACGTGTTTCTTGCATGATGGGATTGCAGCTTTACAGAAGACTTAAACCTAAACTGGGTATAGCCTGGTTTATTGTTTCTTAAAGCAGCAGCAATCTTAACTACTGTGCTAGTTGAAGTCTTTTTTTTGGTGTGAAGTTCAGTATGAACATCAGG
The DNA here is from genome assembly GCF_000687285.1 of Phaethon lepturus. Taxonomy (NCBI): domain Eukaryota; kingdom Metazoa; phylum Chordata; class Aves; order Phaethontiformes; family Phaethontidae; genus Phaethon; species Phaethon lepturus. Next base: position 14,457 of record NW_010534580.1, on the reverse strand, counting down.
ATTAATTTTGGGTGAAATTCTGAATGTAGAATGTCTTCTGTCACCTGGGCTGGATGAACATGAGATGGTGCATGTAAAAAACTTCGGAGAGTTTGCAATTGACTGTGTGGACTAATCACAAATTTAAGGCATTGTTGAGCTGTAAACACTGGGTATTGATCTGAACAACCATAAGGGTCGGCGATGTGTTAGTTGGCAAAGTGGGTAAAGCTGGCTTCGCTTGTGTCTGTGAGATGAGTCAGTCACTTGCCTATTTGCTTTGTAGCTGAAACCAAGAAAAAATGGGTGCATTCCAGTAACTGTTTAAATATCTGCTTCCTTCAGTATGTTGTCACTAATACTGCAGACCTTGAAAGGGAGAACCACCAGCGAGTGATGCTGAAAAGCAGCCATTGAAGTGGGCAACTACTGAATGACTTGTCACAGGGGTGGTTTGTTCCCATCACCTAAGATTAATTTATGTATGGAAACTTTTTTATCCTTTTCAGAATTGTTTCTTTTCTACTGTTGCTCTGGATGGGCTAATCTACCCTCTTTTTAATTCTGCCAGTTTTATCTCCTGTAGCTGCATCTTCAGGTAGAGAACGGAACTGAATAATCTGGACATGGAAGTTGGATCATAATCTCTGATTTTGAGCTCTGTGCTCTTTCCCCATCTCCTTCAAAAAATGCCTCTCAAGTTGATTGTGGTAGGGGAACATGGGGTTTTTTTACGCTGATGTTTAAAAAGGGGAATGAATATTCTCAGTTTTACAGCCTTTTTAGTTAAACCATTAGAATTTCACTTGGAGCAAAATTTTAACAGTTATGGCTGCCTGTAGGACTAGAGCTTTAAATCCTGCTTTAAAAGGATGAAGAGGAGCTTTAATGCCTTATGCCTCAAGATTTCAAAGGTGAGAGATAAGGTCTTAGCTCCATAGCTGGAGCATTGGTGTCTTCAAGGGGGAGATCCCATCTGACCTGCTTTGCCCACCACCCCTCCACCCTCCCCCGGCATGCTTTCCCTCCCCAGTTCTCTTACGGTTGTGATTGCTTTTGCATAGGGTAGCCAAACTGACGGCTTTCTGGATTCCTCTGAAGTTGCAGGTAGCCACATAAAAGCAGACTGCTGCTGTCGTGTATCTCTTGATTTCCTATCAACATGTAGGAAGTAAAACTAAATGAAGCAGGATTTTCATCCTTCTATTTGAGAGCATGGGTCTTTGAAATGGGCTTCAGGGGCCGATAAACACCGAGAGTAGGAGGCGATGATGTGAACAGAAAATACCAGTAAGAAAGTTCAGCTAGCAGCTTAAACACAGCCTCGCCTGCTTTCTATCTCTCCTCCTATTAACTCAAACTTCAGTTGTATGTCAGTGGGCAAATAAACCCACTTCCAAAGCATCAGATCTCCAGAAGTATGTCTGACTTACAGGAGACTAAGAGGTTTCTTATGATTCTAAATTATACTTCACAGCAGTTTTATTAGTGTTTCAGAAGCTTTGAAATGCTTCTTTGATTTCCTGCAGAAGTACCGAAACACTCATCAGAACCCTTAATGGAAGACATGGAGGCCTTTATAGCTAATCCCAGTCTATTCGCTTTTGATATTTGACAGTGCAGATATTTTTAATATCTAGCCCAGGGTGAGCATGTAACCATCACCTGCGTCTAGACATGTTTTTATCGGTAATTCATTCTCCATAGCTGAGCAGAAGGCAGTGTAATTTATGGATCCTGAAATTGGGACTTGGCAGTAAGGCTGTGTCTCATATCTGAAGCCATCTAGTGTGAGGGGTGTCTGCGTAAGCAACTGGATGGAAGAGCTGTCTACCATCCACTGCATCTGCGGACGGTTCAGGGGGTCTGTATCAAGTCACCCGTGACTGTTGAGAGAGTGGAAATAAAGCAACATTTCCAGCTTAGAACTTGTATATAGCAACCCAGATAAGTTCTGATGTTTAGCACTGACATTATTACAGAGGTGTAGAAGTCACTGAGATTTTTTTTTTTAGGAGTCTTCTAATATAGTTTTGATGCTACTGAAAGTGAGGGGAGTGCCGTTGTAACTTGGTTATTTCTTCTTTGTGTGATTTGGGGGTAGTAGTCTTGTTTGAGAGGAAGTGGGGAGGGGGAAGTCTTTGCCTGTTACTTCTTTGTCATGTTTGAAGAGCAGCGAACTCTCTGAAAAGCTTTGGAAATTGAAGTATTACAGCTGTGCTTACTACACACAGAAGGGCCGTTACTGCATTTTATCCCACTCCTGCTCCCTCTTTCTCTAAGTGTGTCTTTGAGCAGAGCTCCCCAGTGATCCTTGACTGGGATTCCTGCCTTAACTACAGCTCTTCAGCCTTGCATTTGTACTGCCATAGCACAGACTGTTGTATGTATGACAGAGTTGGCTTGGTCTCAGGTATGCAATGAAGTGTTTTAACTGCAAAGCCCACTGCTTTGGCATGATCAGTTAAAACAGTTGTACGCATTTGAGCCTCCGGGATGTTGGTTCCCTTTGTGGGGGTGAAGAGGAGCGAAGCTTTGATGTAGCCAGTGTGCAATTAGCCTAGAGAGCTTATTGAAAATGGGATGGGGGTCTGCGGGTGAGAGGGAAAGTCTGCCTGACTGCTGCTCGTTATTGTATATATTAATTTACATTATTATTGGTAATAATGTAAAAACGCTGGAAATCATGGGTTGTGTTGCAATTATTATTCAGAGCTATGCTACACTGAGAGAAGTGTTTTGATCTGCCCATGTTACACCTCCGCTACCTGATGGAGGTATTTAATTGCCAAGATCAGGTTTGTGATTACTGATTTTTTTCCTCTTTGTGCACCAAAGCATATGACAGGCCTGAGTGTTTTTTTTTTTTTAAACTGTGCTTCCCAGCCCGGGGAGCAGACTGTGGTAATGAACAAGAGGAACTTCTTAGAAAAGAATAAAATAGTAACTAAGCATCACGGAATGCCTGCAAAATGCAGTAGTACAGAACTGCTCAAATGGCAAAGATCTGCTCCAGGTCTAGGCTCTTATGTAAACTTGGTCCAGACTTTGTCTCACTGTCTCCTGAATTCCATTGGGTTACACTAATATATATATAAAATATGCAATGTTTGTGTATATTTGTTGTACTATTCTCTTCAGCTCTCTGGGAGATGATTCAGAATATTCTGAGTGGTCTAGCTAAGAAAAATAAAAACATCTCCTCTAGATCACTTCTGATTTGGGGCAGGTCTGGCTGCTGGTATAATTAACCAGTCAGTGTCCTGCTTATTTCTTTCCTTCTGTGTTTCCTCTGGTGCCATTTTTGCATATGTAAGTTGTTTTCATTGGCAGAGAGAGAAGTTAGGCACCTGGATTTGCCTGTATGTTAAAAAAAAAAAAAATCTTTAAAATGAATTTCAAGCTTTAGTCTGAATACTGATTTCAGGCTCAGGGACCATCATTGTGTCAGACTTACGGATCTGTTAACTAAAGGCTCAGTCCAGTGCTCTGTGCAAGTCCAAAATGTTCCTAGCGTAAGCTAGTGAGTTCAAAACTGAATTCAATGAGTTTTAGAAAGGTTGTGTGAATCAAGAGTGTTGCACTTTGTTTACAGACAGCAGCCCAGAGCTTCCCAACCAGCCCAGGTCTTGTGCAAGGGTTATGACAGGGTGCAAACCAGTCACTGAGTCTGACCTGTGTTATCCCATCCATCCCCTGGTAGAAATCTGGGGCAGTGAAGTAAAAAGAACATTTTTGTTGCCAACTCTGTCGAGGGGTTTTTCTGCATTATGAAGAAACCTAACTAGAAGGCATTAGGAAACTCCAAAGGTGCTGATTTATTTCCTTTTTGAAAAATAGCTTGACAGGAGTGAGTGTTTGCAAGGAAGGGAGCTGGAGCTGTCAGGGTAAGCAGAGGATATTGTTTCAGGCTGTATTTATTTTCACGGCGTGGTTTTTAGTCAACGAGTAGGCTACACTGAGATGAATAGCCTACTCCCCAGCTCTTCAGATATCTTTTCCTGTTTAGAAGGATTCTTCTTTAATCTGCTTATTTTAAGTTTCCTGGAAAGTTGGTGCCTCTTCTGGGGAAGCAGAAAGAGGAACCAATTCCTTTTGATTCCTCAAATGCACCTACTCCCTGAAAAGCAGTATTAAAGTGGATAAATCAACATTAGCATGTTTCTTTGTAGCTGTGATTGCCAGCTAAACCCTTGCCAAGGGGAAAGCGGTGTGCCTTTATGCTATGCTCAGTCACAAGCAGAGCTTTGTACATGAGTAGGAGAAAAATTTGCTGTGTCTGTGGTGTATCCTAGACATGGAGAATCCTTCTCAGAGCTTCCTTTTATACTTTGGTACCAGGGAGGCCTTGTGCTTAGAGGGAAGAAAGGATCAGGGTGTGAAAAGCCCTTGCTCTCCCCCTTCCTTCTGTGTTTGGGGTTATGGGGCTCAACTGAGTCGGTGTCATGGGGAGGGGGCTAACAGCAGTGATTAAACCTCTGAAAAGTGGCATCCACCTGTTCAGTGAAGGAATGTCTTAGTTGAGAGCAGAATTTCAAGGTATCAGGGCATGAATCACAGAATCATTAAGATTGGAAAGGACCTTTAACATCATCAAGTCCAACCATCAGCCCAACACTGCCCAGCCCACTAAACCATGTCCTGAAGTGCTACGTCTACATGTTTTTTGAACCCCTCCGGTGATGGTGACTCCACCACCTCCCTGGGCAGCCTGTTCCAATGCTTGACCACCCTCTCGGTGAAGAAATTTTTCCTAATATCCAATCTAAACCTCCCCTGGTGCAACTTGAGGCCATTTCCTCTTGTCCTATCACTAGTTGCTTGGGAGAAGAGACCAATACCCATGTCGCCACAACTCCCTTTCAGGTATTTGTAGAGAGCGATAAGGTCTCCCCTCAGCCTCCTCTTCTCCAGATGGAACAACCCCAGTTCCCTCAGCTGCTCCTTGAGAACAAGAAGACATGTTCTCCAGACCCCTCACCAGCTTTGTTGCCCTTCTCTGGACACAACGAGTGTCTGGCATGGGTGATGCTGGAGGGTACAACTTGGCAGGTTGGGGGGCTTGGCTGCAGCACAAAGGCCCAGCTGGGTGTAGTACAGGGTGCCAAGCTTGACTTAATGGATGGCTTTTGTCTATGGGCAATCAAGAATCTGCAAGGCTTTCTGTCCAAACTGGTGATTTGTGCTTGCATAATGAAAAATCAGCCAATGTTTTCTGTGGTGGTGTTCCCCCCCATAACCTGGAAAACATCAACCTTTAACCCATAACCAAGTCTAAGAATGAGCATGGCCAAAACTCAAACAATTTAATATCTGAGTGTATTTCATATTGTACTCCATCTGTAGTGGCTAACCACTTTCTAATCTCAGACTGATTTCCCTCTTCTTCTATAAGCTGTGCTTTGTGCCTTCAACCTGATGGAGCTAAGCCATCTGCTTTTCTGCTGGGAAGAAATATTAGGGATAAGAGGCCTTTTTTTCCCCTGAGGCAAATATTTCCCTTTCTCATCCAAATTATGGTCTTCAACTAATTAAGCATCTGTTGTGTAGTGTCTCACTGAAAGGGGGAGTCAACATAAACTTTTTAGGTAACAAACTGGTGTGAATTTTCAGGAATATTCTGTTGTAGCTGCATGCAGATGTTTCGGTTAAGATAACTTTGTTGCTTTTGCCAGGGCTTTTTTGGTCAACTTTTTCTTTCTTCTAGACAGACAGGTAGAGCACCCTAAAATATGTTTGGGCCCTAGGACGATGCAGGCTGAGTGTTAAGAGTATTTCTGGATTTTCTATTTTTTAGCTTCTAGTCACTCTTTTTTCTTTGCACCCTCTTTGAACATTGTGTCTTGAGGAAGATAACTTCTGTGCCCAAGGAATAATAATCACTGGGTCCAACTGCTAATGCTTTTTTTCCCTACAGAAAGAAATTCAAGCCATGAGTCAGTGCCATCACCCCAACATTGTATCTTACTACACATCGTTCGTGGTGAAAGATGAGCTTTGGCTGGTGATGAAGTTACTTAGTGGAGGTGAGTGGTCCAGTTTCTTCACCCTAAAAGGCAACATAAAAAGTTGTCTTCCTGTAATACCCTTTCCCTTCTTTTCCTCCTAAGCTTCCCACTTGTGAATTAAGGCATTTGAATAACAATATTTAACTTCAACACGTTCAGCTCATAGATAGATTTGCATGTTATGTACATCAGTGGTAACACCTAACTGCATGACTGTGCTAGCTTTTTTCCCTCCTCGTGTTTTGAATATTTGACAGTATTTCGTAGAGTTATTTTGTACGTGTTTGCCGAATGACTCACTTGAGTATTTGAAAATTGGAGTGTGTGACTTCAGACATTGACAAGAGAAACTTAAGTGCAGATGTAGTAGTTGAAACCATCGTAAACTTCTAGGAAATAAATCTCACTTCCATCTTCTCAGATGATGGATCTGAAATGATGCTTCTCAGGTCATGTTAACAAAAGTTTCTTCATCTTGCTCTGTAAGCCTAGGATAAGCTTTTGAACTAGAGAAGTGTGCAACTAACTCCACTGGGCCCAGCCATTTCCACCAGCTTTATTATTAGAATTGTAACTCCTCTTGCAAGGCTGGTTCCTTGACCTTTTTTGTGCAGCTTGGATGCCTGCATGGTGCTGATGGCTCATTTGTAACCAGCCATTCCATTGATTTTTTTTTTTTTAATTTATTTACACGTTGGCTGCTCTTGTGAGGAACTTTAAATCACCTCTGTTTTGGGCGAGCTACTCCTATAATGTCGGTGTATGGCTTTAAAAAGAGAGGAGAACATCAGTGTGAGTGCAGCTTGATTTGTAGTGTCAATCTTCACAGCTTGGATTACTTTGCCTGCTTGTTCTAGTTGACAAAACTGGGAATGCTTGGGGCAATTTCAGATTACCACCTAGTTAATGCAGCGCCAGGGAAACTTTCCTCTTTCTGGGTTTATGCTCTCACACACTGGAGAAACAGCTTTTTTTTTTTTTTTTTGACAGAGAAGAGTTTGAAAACTTCTTATCAGTAACGCTTAATTTGTTGTCATAGTATTTTCCAGGTTCCCTGTTTAAGTTACAGTCAAGACAAGAAGTGAAATCAAGTTCTGGATGATAACACAGAGGACTGTTGCTAAGTCTGAGGCCTGTCTTTAGGAAGACTTGATTTTCCTGGCACCCTAGTGAAAGCTGGCAAAAAACCCCTGCTTTCTTGCTTTTTAAAAAATATTTCCTTGGCTTCTCTGCTTTTGGCTTAATAGTGAGGACTGTAAAATGCCAGAAGATGATGTGGAAAAATCTGGCTAAACCTGTCGGCTTTTTCCACAGGAGCTCAACAATGACCTTAAAACATGGTCTTTGAAGATCTTCTATAGAGAATTTTAGCAGTTCTCTTGGGGGCAATAAAATTTCATGCCAGCTTGAGTCTGTCTTAAAGGGTTTTCATGTCTCATGCGCTCATGTGTCATTAAGCAGTACTGTCTTTTCTTGGAGGGACATGTAACAGGTCATTAAAGATATGATGGCTGGTTTTGTGTAGAAAAGAATCCCCAGCCAACTTAGTGCAAGTAGTTTTGCTGTGAGTATAAAAAGTGTGTTTATGGGAAGGTTTCCATAACATGAGGAAATGGCTTTTCAGGGCTGCAGGAGAGACAGCAGCAGTGTTCTTGGTCTTTTTCAGGACACTACACAGTCTCTTTGAAGAAAATGCACAGCTGCCTTAACTAGTATTTTCACAGTGGTTTTCTGTCAGAACGAAGTCAGGATTAGTCAGTTCAAGTCATCCTTGAACCTCTAGATGTTGCTTCTGTTTTTCCTCAATTTTGTGTGTGTGTTTTGTGTAAAGCTGGAAAAAGATAAGGCTCTTTATGACTGTCTCTTCATTATCAAGGCACCAGAAATGTAAAGACCAGAGTGGAAAACTTCCGCAAAAATAATCATTGCTTCAGAACCAGCCTCTGGGTGTTGTGAATGATGACGTCTTTTGCCATTTAATATTCACTTTGAATGGGCTTCTACATTATACAGACCTATAATTGACCCTTGTGCAGCTCTGGCATTAAGTGGGATACTTTCAGTAAAGTAGTGCTATGAAATCTCAGTGCTTCTTGCTCTGTTGCGTATGTTGAAGACCAGGGTCATACAATAAAAGATGGAATAGTAGCATTGCAATCCCCCCCAACATCTCTGTAAGGCAGTGTTAAATTTTCTCACTTCAAATGAAACATTTGAGGGCTGGGGGACGGGAAGATGGAAAGACTGAGAATGATCTGTCACTTTTTTTTTTATGCGGTAAGGTACCTTGAGAGGTGTTTTTCAGCTGTTTTCATTTCATACTTTTTTCATGGGTATACTTCAGCAATATCATTTTAGATCTTGTAGGCAAATTCTACGTGACAGTCTTGAGGATGGGGAAAGAATCACAGAATCATTAAGGTTGTAAAAGACCTTTAAGATCAAGTCTAACCATCAGCCCAACACCACCATGCCCACTAAACCATATCCTGAAGTACCACATCTACACATTTTTTGAACACTCCAGTGATGGCGACTCCACCACCTCCCTGGGGAGCCTGTTCCAATGTTTGACCACTCTCTTGGTGAAGAAATTTTTCCTGATATCTAGTCTAATACACTAAGAAACTTGTGTATTGGAGCTTTCTGACTGAAGAGCTTTTTCATGCACTTTTAATGAGACTATTTCTAGTTGGTTTTAGGCTGAGTGATTTATATAACAAGAGACACTTTAAAAACTGCTTCTCATTCCTTTCAGTTTACTACTAATCAGTAATAAAGTGGCTAGTTTTGTGGTTATCTGTCGTCCAGTGGGAAAAATAATGATCTGAGTTTCTCAACAGGAAAAACCTTTAAGCTGTTCTTATAAGCCAGTAAGTTAAAAAAAAACCAAGGTGCAGCCTAACTCTTTCATTCCATCTAACTGTTCAGAGAGCATGGACTGAGATTGGTACATCCCAGTAAGCACGTATCAAATCTGTTTTGCTGTCCGTTCTGTGTCTTGATTGTGGCTTCTGTACTTGAGAATTTCTTCTGGGTAAAAGTTCGGAATCTTATTGTTTCTCTTCCATCAATGTCAGTGTATGCTGTGTTTTCAGGCATGTGTTTTCAGGCTGAAACTAGTTTTAATTTCAGACTACTTACACTGGCCTTATTACTTGGATAAACAGCCTACAAGACAGACCAATCTGTAATGCAAGCCTTTTTTTTTTTCTCCTTTTGCTTGTAATTGTAGTTTAATTTATTTTCTGGTTGCAGTCATTTTGTGGAAATCTTAACCTAGTCACATATGCAAGTACTTTAGAAATGTCTCTAAGGGAAAATACTCTAAATCCATGAAGTGTTATTGTCTGATAACGGTGCCTTGCTCCTCTGAGCAGCCAGCCAGTGCACTCAAAGGTACCTTAATTGCCTGACTGGCATCGTTGCTGACAATGAACTATTTGTCTCTGCTTGCAAGTACTGTGTTGGTGGAAGATACTGTTTTCCATCTTTGAAAGTCGTCAGCAGTGAGAAGGTAATGTCCTGGTGAATTGTTAGGGAGTAACACGTAAAACTGCTAATCTGCATCAGAGCCAAGTCAGACAAGCTGGTTGAAGTTGCTGCTGAGAGCAGTTTGAACTGGCAGATTTGACACCAAAGCAGATGTAGAGCATAGTTGTTGCTGATGGCAGAAATGTGGCTGTGATGATATCCAGCCGGTAATGACAAGAGGTGCTGGTGTGTCCAGTTACTCTGACACCCTCCTTCAGATCTGGTGATGTGTGCCTGAATCAGGTCTGTGAAGTATCTGCTGTTTCTGTTCCCTTCAGTAGCAGTTTCAGACCCTTTCCGACGAAAGGATTTTGTAGGGATCTAAGCTTAGCGATGTCAACTTGGCACCCCAGCCTTTTGGTCCAACATTACTCCAAACTAAACTCCAATGGCTGTTTCTAGACAGCTGCTGACCTGCTCTTTGCCTCGCTGGCATTCCCATGTCATGAATTTTACTCATGCCTTTTTAAAGCCATCTGAAGTCCAGTCCTGCTCTCTAACTTCTGCGGCTTTTTAGTAGGAAGAGGAGCAGCTGTCGTTTTGTTCTTGTGCTTTTTCTGATTGTGACCTGTTTGCTCCTCTAAATTCTTGCTGGTTTTAAGAAGAGCTCGTGTTTCACAGGTGACCCAAGGCCATGGCTAACTCTACAAAACAGTTGCTTGTACGAAACAGCCGTCAGTGGTGGCTTGCTGCATCACACAGAAATTTTTACTGCCTTAGCCTACAGCAGATGAGACCTTCGAAATATTTTTAAACTGTGTAAATCCTTTAAATATTGAAACTTTTCCAAATAGGGCTCTTGAATCTTCCACCTTCTTGAAGGCTCCTAATTAAATCTGCTAAGGAGATTACTATATTGAAATAGTTAAACCTTTTATTTTCCAAAAATTTTTAAGACCATCTAATCAACCTTTTTACTTCAACCTCGGCTCTTGATTGTCTGATGAAGTGCTTGGCCAGCAGTTCATCGAGCCAGACCAAAAGGGAGGTATGGCAAATCTTAGGTCTCCACCAGGGAGACAGAACATCTTGTTCTACTTCTGCTGTGTTAATTTCTGCTGGAATTAGAAGTGGCCAGATCAGTGAGTTACGATCAAAGTGTAAGCTACAGCTTCTTAGAAAGCCTTGTGTTTATGTTGAATTATTTTGTTAAGAGACAGCTATGCTATTTTCAGTCCATTTGGAGGGGGTTTAATTTTATTTGTAGAGACACAACTTAATTTCAAATAATTAAGGATGGTATAAGTCAGGCACGGATGGTAAGGACTGCACATGATTGTAGAATGTGAAGCATGTAGATACGTTGCCGCTCCTAGCTATAATATGAAAAGCATGGGGAAAAAAATAGTTAGTCTTCAGATTTTCTCCAATAAATGTCTCCGACTCAACTGCAATAGACTGTTTTGCCCTCTTTATTGAATTATCTTGCTTCCTACCTTAATCTTGTCATATTTCTTACAAATTCAGGCAAGTGCTTTAGAGGGAAGGAGGCAAAAAGTGGAAGTTTCCCTTTCTGTGCTGAGGTGGCTTAACCAGGGTTGAGAAGAAACTTCAAAACCAGAAACCTCAGCAATCTACTTAAATGTCTTTTTCTTAGTTTTGTATAACTGGTTCTTTCCTTTACTTCAGTGCTCTCTTGCTTTATCTGTATTCCTCAGCCCCAGAAGTACTGAATCCAAGCAGCTGTTCCTTCTTTTGTGTTTTCTTCCTCCGTTTGTCAGAGGCTGACAAGATGCAGATTTAATTTTTGGCTTTGACAGTCGGGCTCACCGAAACCACTGGCTTCTGCTGAGATGTCTTAAAAGAAGCAGCAATGAATCCTGCCAACTCCCAGTTCTCAAAAATGCAGCAGTGTCCATCAGATTTGGGGCAGATCTTGATTCTCACAAAACTGTGTAGTGATCCCCAGTGAGGTTCCCCAGCCTATATATGCCAGGCCTTTAAGTGGAAAATCAGTGCAGGTACTGTTACCTGCTTTCTTTGTTGGAAATTAAGTTAGAGTATTAAATTTTCTTGTTCTGTTTGCCAGACAAATTTAAAGGAGAAGTTCTCTTTGCATTTAATTTATCCTGTATCTTTGTCCTGTCATTTAGGTTAGTGTAACATGCAAGGTGTGGTTCCCACAGCAACTAGTTCTACTGTACATTTCTTTTGCCTCTGGGGGCGTGTAAAATCCCAGCCGTAATAATCCTGCTTTTATCTGTAATCTTGTTCTAAACAAGCGTTCCTTTCTGCTCAGATTTTCATACCATTCTCCGCTTCAGCCCTATGTGCTGCAGCATTAAGCAGTGTCACTGACAACTGTCATGTGGATACTTTCTTCCTCTCCTGAAGAGAAACGTCAGAAGTTCTTCCTAAATGCCGTTGCTCGTGCTTGCTGATGTAGGTGAGGTCAAAGAAACACTCTCTGGATTTGGAACAGGAAGCGTTGATGTTTGCGGTGGCTTGCTGTTGAAAGTGAATCAGTGGAACAATTAGAACTTCTTGCCCCAAGGGTGCGATTACACAAAAGTTTTCTCCAGCAGCAAAGCTGGTTTAAGAAGTTCCTGGCTGCTTGGTCTCCACCCTGCCTGGAAAACTGGATTACCAGTTACTGCTGTGATCTCGTTTACAGTATGGCTTCGTAAGCAGATGCGTTGGCACAACAGGAAGGTGGTGAACCGTGGAACTCTTTAATCTCATTTTGCTGCTGAAGAAAACACTCGAGTAACGCAAAGTACAGGGTATTGAAGGAGACGGTTTTCCTGAGTACGTGTGTGGGATGCAAGACAGGACTGCATTTACTTGGTTTCAAGACAGTCCATTGCAAGTGGTCTGCCTGATGTCAGTATATAAAACCGAATATCCCTCTTACACAAATTCATGCTGTCATTGGTGGAAATCAACTACTTGCTTCTGGAAAGTTGGAACTGGCTTCTGTGGATCGAGTCGGGCTTAACCAGATATACTCCAGCCGTGACAAAACGGGAAAGGCAAACTGGAGGGCTTCCCACTCTTCACTCCTGGCGGGCAGTGGAGGGAGCAACGGGATACCTGTTCTGTTTGTGCAGCTGGATGGATGTGCAGCTGCTGCAGAACTGCTGTGGGCAATAAGGACTCCAGAAAAAATTGCTCAATGCATGTTTGTCTTTGACCCCCAGTAGTTACAGGTTGGGTTTTATCGGGTGAGGGTAAGTCTACGCACAGCTAGTTCCTGGTGACTTCCGCTGTCGTCAGGAGCTATTGCATTAGCAGCTTTCAGAGCAGGCTGGGAAGCTTGTGAGTTTGAGCAGAAAACCACTTAGCTTTCAATTGCCGTACAGTTTGCACGGAGAGACTGCTTTACTAAGCAGATGTAATACAGTTTCCAGTTGGCGTCAGAATATACTGAGACGCTTTGATTAACGGTGAATGATAAATAATGCTAAATGCTTTATCAGATTGCACAATATCTTGTAGGCTTCCTGTTGCTGTGCTGCTCAGTGTATATTTGATGGGCAGGAATTTGTTTATAGCTGCGTTTTTTCCACATCAGTCTCTAAATGTCCTCTCCTTTCTTTTGTCTTCTGTTGGGCTTTCAGATCAGTTGCTTATCACCAGACTTCTTTAAACATCCTTTTTAATGACAGCATTATTTATATTTACATTTAGGCCCTAGTTCTGGCTCTTCCCTCAGTCTTGTTTTGCCTTTCCTGATATGCTTCCCCTTTTGGGCTTGGAAGAGCTTTCCAGTCAGCCTCAGCCAAACATAGTTTCTTTCTCACTTAAGCCTGACCTTCTTGTTCTGTGAATCTGTAGCTTCTACTCATGTATTTCTAATGAGGAAAATCAGGAGGGAACTGTTGTAATCAAACACAGTGCCATATATAATGCACACCAGCGTGTTTCACAGCATTATCTGAAATAGAAGCTATATTCTAGGGAGGAGCCAAAGATTTCTTTAAAAACAAAAAGATTTTTTTTTCTTGAAAATGTTGTAACTGTTCTCTAAGACAGAGTGGGTGCCTTATTTCCAATGTGAAGCTCATCTGGCCACTAGATTATGGGAGATGTTTATCTTGTGAGTTGTTAAACCTCTTTGTATACATAGAGCACAAATCTATACTGAAACTACATTTAAGTAGAGATCCAGCTATGGATGTACTCTTAACTTGCCCAGTTACTCTTAAACTAGTTTGGAAGCTGGCTCAGAAACTGGCAGTATCAAGAATCATTCTGGTGTCCTGAAACAGGATGATGGGTTTGTAATGCACATGTCCTTGTGTAGATCGCATCTTAATTCCAGTTCAGCTGAATGAGTTTCCAGTTAATTTCTAACAGTTAACATATTGCTGAATCAGGAACAAGCCACTTTGTGCAAAATGGTCGCGTTTTCCCTTAGGCTAAGGATGAGGCTCCAACCTACTAATCTATTGTTCGAGTGTAATGTGTTTGGGGTGAGAAAATTTGTCCACATCCTAAGAGAGTGGAGATCTTACCCTAGTGCGTCACACACTTAACTGAGATTCTTGGGAATGACTGCATTTTGGCATCAGCCTGAGAAATTCAACACAGTATCTACCTTCTACCAGAAAGTGTTTCTCTCAATAGTGAAATTCCCATGACTTCTGTTCTCAAAGTAGAGAGCTATGGGTTTGTTCGGCGATCTGGGTATTCAGTTGCTCCGTGTCAAGCTTCCTGAGCCAGAATGTCAGAAGATGTGGATGTGTTTTACCTGGGCTTTAGTAAAGCCTTTGACACAGTTTCCCACAGCATTCTCCTGGAGAAACTGTCTGCTCATGGCTTGGACAGGCATACTCTTCACTGGGTAATAAACTGGCTGGATGGCCAGGCCCAAAGAGTTGTGCTGAATGGCGTTAAATCCAGTTGGTGGCTGGTCACAAGCGGTGTTCCCCAGGGCTCAGCACTGGGGCCTGTTCCGTTTAGTATCTGTATCGATGATCTGGATGAGGGGATC
>NW_010534579.1:0-299 GCF_000687285.1 Phaethon lepturus | reverse complement strand
GGATGCAGCCCCAGCCCAGCCCTGGGGGTGCAGGGGGGGTCGCTACCTCTTCTTGTTGTAGAAGAAGACGAAGATGGCGAGGCAGGAGATGAGCACCATGAGGACCACGGGCGTGACCGTGAGCAGGACGTAGAAGCTGCCGGACTCCTCCTCGGCTGCCGGGAGCAGGCGGCCGTGGGCCAGGGCCTGGGCACTCATCCCGCCCCACACGTTGCAGGGACACTTGCCCCACCGCCAGAGAGGGGGAGCCCCCAGCTCCCCAGGCCAGCAGCACCCACCAATCTCTGGGTGTCCCTGTC
>NW_010534578.1:7333-16742 GCF_000687285.1 Phaethon lepturus | reverse complement strand
GATCAAATTGCAATATGGAAAATTCCAATTAAGAAAGCCTTTTAGTGAGCATTTAATTGGTGTGAAATTAACAGGAAAGGTGAAAATTTCAGATATAACTGCAAAATTAATTCCTACCTTCTCACAGCTAGAATAGGGCACAGTCCTGCAGCTTTACTCAGAGAGTAGTGCAGCCATCTGCCTTTTATGAGGGTGAGAAACCCAGGGCCCACACACATACAAAGCAAACATTAAGTTACTTTGTACTTCTTAATTGGAATAGCAGACAGACAAATAGTCCTCAGTATACATCTCTTAAAGATGTCAATAAACTACAGACTAGTTAGTGACTCAATCTTCCACAACATCTGTATTAATTTTACAATTATCCCACTTGAATGGCCTAAAATTTTATTATCAGGAAATCTAATACAAATTCCATTTTTTAACCTTTCTTCCAATTTAGGATTATTTAACTGACCTTCTTCGCTCTCAAGAATAGGAACTCTATTTTGTCAGTGGGCCTCATCCTCATTTACTTTGTAACTTGAACAATTAATTATCATCACTGAACAGAGACGCACTGTGCCATCATATGTTTATTTTTCTAGCGCTCCCTCTGCATATTTATATTTATCTCTCTGCATATTTATAAAGCACAGAGGAAAAAGAGATTCTCAAGTTTTATTTCATTCATTTTCCAATTTGCTTGAAAGGACTTTCAGAGGCATTTATGTATTTCTTGGAACAGGAACACCATAAAGGCTGAGTCAGGCAGATTCTACATAGAGACTCAATTAGGACAGTTGCCTGTCCCTAACAGAAGCGGATGGCTGCGAATTACTGATTTAATAATGGCATAATTTGAAGCAGTTACCATTGCAACACCTATTTGAAAATATCCCCATCATATCCTTTTTTTTTCCCCCCTCTCTACTCTGCTCTTTGTTAAAAACATCTCCTTGCCTCCCTATATGACATAGCCATCTAGAAATGGTGCAAGCTATAAGGCTTGTAATATCAAAAGCTGTTGAACTGCAAGCAATCCTGTTTCTTTTGTCCTTGTGGGAGATCAAAAGAAGAAGAAAAATAAGGAAACTCAACAGGAAGCAGATAAAAAAAAAAGAAAAAAGGGTAATATAGGGAAGCAGTAATGGATTAGAGCACAAATGCAAAATCATGAGGAAGGACCAAATGCACCACTGATAGGAGACTCAACTTTTTGAGTTGTGGACTTCATCTGACTTTCGTGTCATGTTGGCAGGCTTCACTGCAGACTGTTTTTCACCCTTTTTGTTTTACTTGCATCGTTCCTTGTGTACAAATAACATACTCCTTTACAGATTACAAAAGGGAAAAAAAATACCAGTGAATGATGGATACGAAACGTTTTCTGCTCGCTCTATCTGAATCTAGATTTCTTTTTTTCCCCTCCTCTGTTGCTAAATCAACAATACGGACATAGCTTTTTCTCCCTACTGCTAAGCAGAAGCATACTGTTATTGTGTCTAACATTTCTTCTCCTCCAAAAGAAAGGACAGCCCAAGCACAATGAAGTTGTGATCTGAATGTAAATTCATTTAGCTGTTTCCCAATGGTCTTTTTATGAATTAATTCCATTTCTTTTTTAAAATTACCTAACTTAAAAGAATTTAAGACTTCCAAACGTTCATATTTTCCAATCACAGGAACAAAGTTAAGTACACGGTTAAGTAACAGGAGAGTTACCAACCTATCACCAGATAAAATTATAAAAATAGAGAAATGCGCTGTCAAAACAAGGACA
The DNA here is from genome assembly GCF_000687285.1 of Phaethon lepturus. Lineage (NCBI taxonomy): Eukaryota > Metazoa > Chordata > Aves > Phaethontiformes > Phaethontidae > Phaethon > Phaethon lepturus. The sequence goes on along the minus strand of NW_010534578.1, from coordinate 14,977 downwards.
AAGCATGTTGACCTGAGCTCGAAAGAGTCTTGGTGAAAAGAGAAGAAACCATGGCTTGTCTGTCATGCCAGTATAGATGACCCTGCTCAGTTCCTACAGGAATGCATCAAGGATGACAAAAGGCAGCCTAGCGAAAAACTGAGGGAAAAGAAATTCTTCCAGTTTACAGACAAGAAAACTGAGGTTATGACAAGACATGAAGATGAAGGATTAGCACTGGGAGGGGACAGAAATGAGGTCTATCTTACTGTTGGAATAAATTCATGGAAATACTTAAAGGCGAGACTTAACCTGACTATCTAGGACATTAATCATCAAGAACTAAGCCTGCCATGGCTGACAAGAGTGTGAAACTGGGCAAGAAGATTAAGAGCAACTCTGTAACTTTATGTCTGGCTAATGCATAGAAAGCAGAAGTCAGATACATGAGACTATTGGGGGACATGGGGTAGACTAAAGCAAAGCACAGAAAAGTGTAACTTAAATGTAAGCAAACATCCGATAACCAGCTGATCTGGAGAAACAAACTATCTAAAGGCAAATAGGCCGTCTCTTCTTAGAGGGAGAGAGGAAAATAACAAAACAAAAAGCCTGAGTCATCAAGTCAACTATGGACTAATATTGCTAATAAGACAATTATTTGTGATATCTAAGAACAAATCAGGAAGAAAAATAATTATGTAAGGAACACGCACAAATAGAAAACAAGAGAAAAGGCAGCATGAAGTTACCGACAAGAGATTTTTGAGATGGTAACCAGATATGTTTTTCATAAGGAGACTACCTCCCAGACAAGAAAGTGCTGAAGATCAAAGCCTCCTTTCCCACCCCATCATGAATCTTTCACCCTTTAAACAAGGGTCAAATCCCATGTCTCTACATACATGAGACACATGCGTTGCACACTTTCTCCCATGTTTCCTGCCTTTTCCTACCTCCTAAGTTATCAAGTGAATTCTTTCAGGCTTTGGGGAAATAGGTCACCGCGATTCACTCAGAGACACTCAACAGGAACTCAGAATCAGCTTCAGACTCTGATGCTTATCATGGTACGATGATTCATATGCTGTAATCTGAGACTGTATCTGCCCAGGGTTCAGTGAATTATTTGATATGGCTGTTCACTGAAAATTGTCCGGGAGAAAAAGATTACTACAACTCCTGCAAGAGATTGAGAAAGTAGCAGGGTGAACATACTAACACTTTGTAGGACGGAACTGGCAGATTTACGAAAACACTTAGATGATATGGTTCCATGTGCTAGCAAGATAGAGATGTGCATAATCCAGGAAGCACTTCTGAGTTCTGTTTTCACAGGACCATCTCCAAATTTGCCTCTTAGAGCTAGGCGAGGACATGCTTTACTCTCTTAAGAAATTCAGCAGAACAACTACAGTTTTCCAACACTCAATTCAATAGATATCATGTCTGATGAGTGCTCATGGCAAGTATGAGACCCTACTTTGACAGTGCAACTATTTCTTGTCTTGCCTAAAACTCTTTCTGTCTTCCTCTAAGCATGTAATAACCATAATAAAGAAAACAGACAATAGAAATTAAAATAAAATACCAATTTCAAGAATGCGTATTTTCAATATTCTGTTTTAGTCTGTTTAACTGAACAGTAACCACGCAGCACTATTCAAGCTATTGTGTACTGTACATATTAAGCAATGGAGTACTGTGAAAAAATAAATAGCTGATAATGACATTTGGATTGCACATGTTGCAAGGAAGAAGTGTTCTTAAAACTCAAATCTTCATCGCGTTCTCATAAATTTTGCTGCACTATCAAAAAGCTCCTAGAGCAGAACAACACAAGAGTGCCTTGCTTTCCCTATCAAGCCAACAATATAATATGCAGCATAAAACAAAACGCTGGGTTTGTGCAGAAGCATTATGTTTTTCCAATTGCCAAAACTTTGAATGATTGTGCGAGTCTCATTTCAAAACCGATACTGGAAACACTGTTAAGCCTATGCTGTTTTCCACTACTACTGTGTTGTAGCGCTAACACTTGTAAGTCTCCAAGACTCAACGAGTATCAGTGTTACTTTCATGGTTTTGCTCCTTCAGAACACTAGAGGAAGAAAATGTTTACATGGATAAAAACGGAGGTATAAGACAACATAAAAGAAAGATTATTTTGGAAACTAATTATCTCTTTCACAGCAACTGTTCCTCTTTCTTCCTACCAGTAGTAGGTTAACGTCATCTGTACTGGACCTTACCTCAGAGCTACTCGGGACTTCTGATCCTGCAGTTGAAATAGTTTCACATAAAGGTCCATTGCATTCTTCCCCTAAGGAACATTGAAAGAAAGATTAACATAAATACATTCCTTATTTTAAAATATGATTGTATCTGAAAATGAAGTGAACCTTGACAGCATGGAACTATGAACAAGAAAAAGCTGGAAAATAACACACAGTTACATAAAATCCTCCAGAATGGTTCTTTCAAGGGAAAAAATGCTGCAACACACAATATACTCAGTCTGTACTACCTGGTTGTAACCTTGCAGTCACGGAATTTTTAAATGTGACAAGCAAAACTCTGTCAGCAGATTTTTTTGTCTAGAAATTGAATTTTTTTGTTGTTGCTAAGGGATTAATGGTGCAGAGCCTCAAGATTACACATGGCCACATAATGGAGATAGGATCAAGAATAGTAATATCAGCTTAAATTACCCAACTTCTTGTTGTTTAAAAAACAAAACCAAAACACCCACCTTAATTTAATAACAGTATTGAATTCCAACATGACTTTCCCACAAATACAGTCAGTCCACCAAGAACACTGTTACTTCAATGTTAACATTATAGGGAAAAGTCACATTGAATTTTGATCCCTAAACCGTACTGAGACATTTGCTGCGTTTGTGGCTCTGTACCTACTCTGTCAAGAATTCCCTCTGGAGCGCAAATCAGAGCCCATAAGGTTCCTGCTCCAAAAAGTTTTTGTCAATAACCGATCTCCCTGCTGATTAGACATACAGACCAGTCTCCTATATCAGGCATCTAAATAACTCTACTACCAGTGGAAAAGGATAAGCAGTTTTGAAAACAGCTCATCACAATCTAGAGCAGGCATCTAATAAAGTTGCCTCTTTCTTCCAAAAAAAGGATTCATCATACTCCTTCCTTCATCAAACAGCAAGGGAGTATTAATGGGTATAGCTTAGACTGGACAGACTGACTAGCACAGCGCAGACTGGAGCACCGTCAGACAGCTACGGTTAGATTAGTCCCACCAGTAAAATCAACCTACTTTTTTTTTTTTTGGTAACCTACAAATATTTCATGTCAAAATTGCATCCAGGCATGATATAAACTGTTTTTTCTGAAATCTAAAATAAGCTACTTAAACGAAAGAAAAAAATTAGAGGAAACAAAACGCTCTCAAGCTGTGCCTAAATTGACATACAGAAAACGGTCCCTGTAATTATAACTGTACATATGATGTGATGAGAAACTGGGCAATAGTATGTAACGGTATATAATGGATAATGAAGTTTCTGAATGCTAAGACATTCAAAGTTGTGGCATGCTATTTTGCTAAAGCAAATTATGCCTGCAAAATCTGTATTAGTTGATATAACATATCATGCCCCTATACATGCCCCTCTAGAAAGATGTTTGCATATGCTGATACAAGTTGGAAGACCAGTGTTAAGTCACACCTAAAAGGTTAGCATGGAAGTAAATACTTTGGGATCATTCTGCTTACCCAAATATATCATAAAAGCTACAGGGACTACGCTGTAAGACAGACCACCAAACACAGAAAAGGTTTACATGAACAGCTTCAGCACAGAACCGAATTCACTTCACCTCCCAACACAGCACAAGCGTTCAACACGTACGAGAAACAAACGGCACATATTGGGAGAATATTACAATAAGAACACAGAAGTCTTGACTCAAAAAACAACTATCAATATTCAGATTAACTTACTTGAGAAACTGCTTCTGCAAAAATATTCCAAAGCAGAGGGTCTGCCTTCACCCAGGGCTGGCTCTAGGCACATGCAAGCTTGGCAGCTGCCCAGGACAGCAGACGCTGCCTGATGGAAGAAAGGGATCACCGCGTTCACGCTCCGTCCGCTCTGCCGACGGCCCTGGGAAGCAGGCGGCTGCTGCGGCTTTGGCCGAAGGGAGCGAGCCCCGGAGCAGAAAGCCCAAACGTCTGGTCACACAACCCTCCCCGGCAGGAGCAGCCTGGCACTTTGTCCCCGGGGCGGCAACGCTCAGTGTGCCTATGCTGCCGGGAGGACTTGAACTGACTCCATGGCCTACGACAGCAGCCTTGGTGTTTGTTTTTTTCTGGATTATCCTTTCTGTAATCGTGAAAGTTCAACCTCAGGAACAAGTGTGAATCAGAGTTCTGCATTTTAAATGCTCTCCCAGTACCACAGCTGATTACTTATGCAACTTGTGACAGGAAATCCTCTTGGTATCTCTGATCCAGGGGAATAAAACTGAATAACCCTAGCGCAGCACATTAAGTCAAAAAGAGAATGCAAAACATATCTCAACTGAGAAGTGCAACATACTTAATATGTTCACTCCTTGAAAAACACATAACAGGTTCCTAAGGCGTATAAGAAATGCATGTCCGAGTCATGCAGGAAGGTATAAAGGAGCCGCAAGCCAGAATTGCAATAAGCACCAGGAATGGAGATGCCCAATTAGCTCTTAACCAAGAGAGCTGCCCACAGAGAGCTAAAAAATTACTTGGAAATCACATTGCAAAAAGCTTGGCTCATATGTGGTATCAATGACTCATATAGACTTAAGTCTGATTTCCAAGAGTCTCTCAGCAGAAAAAGGAAAGGACAGAGGACACACACAAAAGGGAGGAAGGCATAACACTGGTTAGTACAATACCTTCTGACCGCGATGGCTTGAACGCTGTGAGAATCGCAAACTCATCTTTAAAAAGGAAAAAAAACACTTCAGTAAGAACCAGAAGTAAAACTGAATTATAGCATGAACCCATCTAATAATTCTCCTCTACCCTTTACAATACAGGCGCTATATCCAAACAAAAGAACAAGCCCTGGAAACAAGAGGCTCTGGCATGGACAGAAAACATGGAACAGGTTACTCTTGAAACACCAACATTCACCTGTTTGTCCAGGCACCTTATTCGGCAACACAACCAAGGATACCACTTTCCCATATCGGCAGCGGGGGGACAATAATAGTTTCTGCTAGCCAAGAAAACGCCTTGAAAATTCTTCAGGAAGTTACAACTTCATATCTAAAGATGGAGTAAAACAATAATATTCTGATAAAACCATCATATTTAAGGGAACAGCCTTGTCCTTCAACACTACATGCTCTACTGTATATAAAGAGATCCAGAAATGCCTGCAAACCAAGAAGAATGAGTGAGGACACCTACTAAACATAAGCTGCCCTTCAATACAAAATTTGTACAAATTGCAGTCACTCCTTGCAAATTCTTCGTTCCAAATTAATCCCAGAACCACACTGTGACTATCAGAACCCATTGAAATGGTTTCAAACTATATATAATTTTAATATTTATTCAAATCATTGGCCTTTCATGGCACGCACGTGTCCCACCTGAAAGAATTATCTCTTTCTCAATGTACCCGCTGTCTCCAACAGCCTTGGAGTCCTGCACACAGCTATTTGCAACTCCTTAAACAGGCGTCTCTTGGGAGCTTACACATTATGAGAAAGAAGTGAGCCTCATGTGGCCTATAATTTTGCAGTTTTAACATACGCTGTCCCAAACTACATCCTACCGCAGGGCAACCTACTTGGAAGCTTTCGGTATGCAACCCCTAGGAATTACAGAGCACTTCCATTTCAATTACAGACCCGGATGATCAGACAACAGTAATCCAAAACAGCTCACAGCAATCAACACTCAGAACTGAAGGCTTAAGAACATAATCAAGACTGATCTTGCCTCTTAAAATATTAGTTTACCTCACAAAAAAGGTACTCTTATTAGGGCAGTCTTATGATTTCTGTAACAAACATGAAAAATGGCTTCTTGTATAATGAAATGACTTGTCATTCTGTAATAGTTTAACTTTGTTCACAGTGACTGAATCACTTTTTCTTCATGGCAAAACTGACGTTTTCAGGAAGAAATAAAGGAATCTAATTCCATGTCTGGACCTACTGGTTAAAAGAAGTGGTTTAATATGATTAGTTATGTCAGGAATGAAAAAGTTGTCCTTCAAAACCTTCCTATTTATTCCATGAAGACAGACAAAAACCCACATGCTCACAATTTTTAAAAGATGCTACTGTATCTGCGATTTACAGAATTGGCACGCAAGCTATTCAAGTACAACTGGCCATCACATATTTAAAATCAGATAAGTGAATTGCAGACCACATGCACGACCTACCTACCAATTCTCTTTGATGGTTACGATGGTAATACGGACATTATAAAATTAAAAATTGAAGTCACCTGTAAGAAAACCACCGGCACAAGTGTGGAGAAGTTTGCCCTGCTTGGGGAAGAAGGGAGATTAGCCACGCGGACGTGGCTGGACGTTTGATCTGGAAGGCCAATGTAAAAATCCCTGGCTTTTTTAACTACTAGCATGGGCACAGCCAGGGATGCTCTAGCACCTTTAACTGTACCTAACCAGCAATCTCCCCGGAAGACGATGATCTGTCTCACTTCAGGAGCCTCAGTAAGCTGGGGTCTGCTGGCAGATGGAAGACAAAAAGCTTGGCCGATGATGCTACACTCAAGGTACAGCTGGGCACGGAGCCACTGGTGTGTAGATGCTGCAGTCTGGCACGGTTCAGAGCAACCGCATCAGGAAAGAGAGCGAGAGAAGGCATTTAAGCTTTCCTATCTTTCAACTTCTATCACCCTGACCCATCTGCATCAAGCAGAGCTCCTGGTAGATGTATTTTTCTACTAGTGAAAAATGTTAGGTGCTGCTAAAGCCAAGTGGCAGCTGAATAGACAGGTTTAGGGATCAAAATTTTCCACTTGGCTACCAAACTAGAAAATCATCTGCACTCGCATGCTTAAGACCTCAGACAGAGCTGTTCCAAAGGCAAAGTCAGAGTCAGGATTCTCAGGCAGGTGTTGATAAACTGTTTATTGTTTAGCAGCGGTAAGAAAGACAGTATTACTACTGCTACTGCTATTTCTTTCCGTATTGTTTCCAAAATACTGCTTCCATTTATTTCCACAATTTTCTTAGACACAGTAACAGCATCCCTTTCAGTCAACAAAACCAAGCAGGTAAAAACTACTTTCAGACCTGTCATACTGTTCTGCATACTTCCGACGCCTTCGGCATCTCAGTTTACGCACATACATATCCCTAGAGCGGACTTTTGATGGTGCAGGTAAAATAAAAAAAACCAAACCCAAACTTGCATCGCAGTTGTTACGAGGCAGCTACTTCGTACTACAAAGAAACTTCCTAATATTCATCCTTACTAAGCAATGCAAATTTTATTCCCAGTTGTCTCGAAGTTACCATCTTAAAAAAGCCCTGCCATTATTCAATAACCTGGCCTGCCTGACAGAAAAGAGAATTCAATCTGAAACACAATTATTTATCAGGAAATCACTGTGCCATTTACAGTACTGTGTCCTTTGCTCCCAAAAGATCACCATGGGATT
>NW_010534578.1:6978-7290 GCF_000687285.1 Phaethon lepturus | reverse complement strand
TGCTGAGTGGGATCTACTCTGACCAATTTCCACCTTTGATAAGGAGCCTGATCCAGCACCGAGTCACTAACAAAAGCGCATACTGAACAAAGACCTCTCTGGAATAAAGCCACTCATTCCAAATAAGCTTCATAATGACTGCTGTAAGTGCTTCCATATCTAATAATAACATAGCTTTGAAATTACTCATTAACTAAATTTATGTGTATATTGACCATATCCTCCCAGTGCTGGAAGACTGGGTAGCCTAGATGAGCTGAGGGCCCGCCTCGTATGCTGGCTCCCGAGCAAGTACCATAACTTCACCTGGCA
>NW_010534578.1:4362-6946 GCF_000687285.1 Phaethon lepturus | reverse complement strand
CAAAGACTCCACCGCAAGATTGCGCTTCAAGTGGTGGTTTATGCACATTCAGCACTGCTCCTAAAAATTTAAAACTATTCCTTAACAATGAAAACATTAAATTCTCAGTAAATCCAGAAAATTTCCTGGGAACATTTTAAAAGAACTTTTTGATTCCCTTAATTAAAACAAAACAAACAAACAAACAAAAAAAAAACCCCAAAAACCAAAAACAAACAAACAAAACAAAACAAAAAAAAAGAAACTGCATTCACATACAGTGTGCTTCACGGACATATCAATTTTCAGCACGTGTTTTATTATTAAACAAGCAATTCCAGAGGACAGGTATTTATCAAGACATAGGAAGTACAAGAAAAAACAACAGTATTTTATATAGGCATAAATACACAGCACAGAAATCTGTTCCTAACAACCAAAAAATCTCATTTAGCATTTGGAAAAGAAATGAAGTCCTCAGTTCTAATCTCTAGTATAGTAAAAGAATATTTTAAATCAGAACTGAGGTTTACCCTCAGCTGCCTTCCTTTTAAAAAAAAAACATAAAACCTCCCTTTTGATTAAAAGGCACTGGGTTAAAAAAAAAAAAGAAGAAAAAAGTTGTGCAAATCTGTTTTTAGAAAAAAACCACAAGCATAGTATTGTAACCAAGCACTTGAGTGGCATTTTAATGTGGTTAAAGCAATAACCATTACTGTATTGTATGTACAGCATCGACAAGACTTCAGGCACGCTGCGAGCGCTGAAGGTAGCACTTACACCTTCCAGGTATCATCATTTGCAGAATGACACATGTGAACTGATTAGTAAGTTCTAACGCAATTAAGCAAAAAGAAAGCCCAGACCAGTGACTGCTGGACAGTCAGGTATTTTTAAATTGTGCAGCATTTAGATGCATGTTAGTAAGGGGAACAGGATGGCAAACAGACCTCAGAGGAGCGGAGCGGTAAAATACCGGACTGCAGAAGTCCCAACATCTCATGAAGCACTATGGCTGCGCTTGACTGCACTTAAGACTATTGCTACGCGGGGGACCGGATTTCATCAGCGCTCTCCGACTGCGGAGGCAGACGAGCAGCTCGGGCCACGCCTCGCAGGTATACGGACGTGCCAGGTGCACTCCCATCTCCTTCAGGAAAAGCTGAAGAAAGGGGAATGGTGGTAGCACTTTTCATCACAGCCCGAGGGGATTACAAGCGCTTCAAAAAGCGTTAGGTATCGACTTGCTTTCCCAGTGTTCCCAGAGGCACACTTAAAATCTTATAGCATTATTCATTAATGCAGTTCTCCAACTTCCATTGAAATCACTGATGTCACCCTGAAGCAACACAATCTCCGATTTCTTTCGGCATTTGCAATACACAAGTTTTCAACAGTAGTGGAGGGCCCAATGTACTATTCATTCTGTGGACACACAGCACAGTCCCACCCTTGTATGGGAGATCTTCTATAGATACTGCAAGAGAAAAGTGATATGTGAACAGGGGACTAACAACAGGGAAATAGTGGAAAGGGTGGGATTATGTTTAGCATCAACTAGGAACATATATGACTTGTACGTTTATTAAGAGAGTAAAAAGCGGTATATAAAAAACCTACACCTCGAATTTACTGAGCTCTGGCAGTATTCCTCAGTTCCATGCTACCTGCACATTTAATTTCAGATGGCCAAGTTCATCCACAATTTTCTGTTCCTTCTGGTCCTCGTGCTCTACCTAGTTCAAGACTATTTTGGTTACACTTCCAATGAAATGTGTCATTGAGAATCTTGCTACTGTATTTACCAGGACAAGTATTTCATTTTCTCATTAAACAACCAAAATATACCAGTATCGAAGGGCTTTTCATAATCAAATCCCATCTTTTTTTTTTTTCTGAAGTATGAGTTTGCAAGACTTTTAACGTTTTCTGTCCACAGTACTTTAAAGATGACAGAAGAACTGTGGAAGTCATATACCGACCCAGAGAGAAACTGTTCCTATCAATGAAGAAAATGAGCAGGGCAATGGACCGTGGCTCTCCTCACTTACCAGTTTTTTTTAATGTGAGCACCAGTCAATTAACAGGACTGAATTACACAAAGGCATCCAACTTGCCTACGGCCTCAAAACCACGTCTGCTAGTCATTGCCCGCTAGCGTGGTATATTTCTAGCACGCTATAAACTGTTCAAACATAGGCTCTCTGATTTCCTACCTGATAGTTAAGAAACCCTCTTTGAAAGACAAACCACAGGGCCCTTTCTAATTCAGGGCCAGTGCAGCAAATTAAAGGCCAGCCATCTGCATCACGAGCCCAACCCACATGGCTTGCTGGCGTCCTGCTATCTTGCCAAAGGCCTCAAATTTCACATCTATCCTTGGAAGCCTGCTAAAGACAAAGGGATCTCTTGGGATTTCCAGTTATAAAACTGCACTTCACCCAAAGATATTCTCATTTCCTAAAAAACAGCCTTTGGGACTTTACCACCTCTCCTGTTCCTCACGGAGGAGCAGTGGAGAACGGTTCTGACTGTACCAAAAGACCCGGGCAAACCAAACAAGATGAAATTATGAAGTGCTTATATTTATACTGCTATGTGTAAA
>NW_010534578.1:0-4331 GCF_000687285.1 Phaethon lepturus | reverse complement strand
GGGGCAGTGGTGGGGGCGGGGGGGGGGGGGGAGGAAGTCTGATTTGAAAAAGTAGCCTAGAATGAAGTCTTTTAACACAAGTAACATCAAGTAACAGACTACTATACTAATGTAAAAAAAAAAAAAAAAGTAGTGAATCCCATAACCCTTTAATCTATAGGATCTATTGAAAATTCCAGATTACAACTGTGCAAACAAGGACCCAAGAAAATTTCTCTCCTCATTTCTTGGGCACCGGTTACAACTAAAGGAGAGACCCACCATAGCAGAAACCAGCGATAAGAACAGGGCTAAAGAGAAAGACCGAAGGCAAGCCTGGGCCTACAACGAGAGAGAACACATGCCAGTTCTGCCTTGGTGTGGAGTGGGAAGTGATCCACATTTACACCTGAGCGTATTCTGAACACACAGCAATAGATTCAGAAGCCTTTATTGGATTGCTGCTATATAAGTATTGCGGGTATGGAATTAAGGTATTCTCTTAGCTGTTCTGGGGAACTACTCTTACACGTAAATTTTCACGTTACACCCCTTAGCCCACCCCGACAGGCGAGTTAAGAATTGCATTATGCTACACGAAGAGAGGTCATTAGTGCTTACAAAGCACGTCAGCACAGCTGCGCCAGACATGAAGTTTCCAGCCCCGGCTCAGGCATCCAGCCTTATTCTGCGCCTTTTACCCGCAGCAGCCAGCGCGCTGCTTCTTGGCGTGCATCAGACTAAAGCAATAAACACCACGGGTTTAACAGCTGTAGGTTCTTGCAGGAGGCCCTTCGAAGAAAACCACACATCTCTGTAGTATAATCCAAGTAACCACGTCCCAGCCTGGCATCAACTCCTCCCCCACACAATCTTTAATCTCTAAATAATTCCTGACATGTTATTCAGCTTTCTGCAGACAGCTGACACCTCAAACTCCTTCCATAACTATGGTATAATTGCAAGAACTGTCCCTAGCAACACGACACGAGGATCTTCCCTCCCCTTCACGCATTTATACACATGCGCGCGTGAAGGCTACTGCCAAATATAATGAAATTACCACTGGATAATGAAGCACAACCTGGCAACTAGGCTGCTCTTCAGTTCAACCCCCAGATAAGAATAAAAAAAAAATAGTGGAAAAGTTCACTGCAATATTACCTCACCACCTCACATGTCACACAGCAACTCTTGCACGTTTTTACATCACCTATAGCTTCTTCATTACATATTTATATTAGGCAACTGTACTTCTCCTCCATGTGTATATAAAACTCGTAAGTTAGTCTACAGATACTAAATATGAAGACAATAGGTTTCGGGGGGTTTTTTGTACAACTTATCTGCCAACAGTTCGCAGCATAATTTTTAAAGCACATTTTCAGTAGTGCACTTACATCTTATCCTAGTTTTTCCTTGCATCATAGTAATTCTGAATCATTTGTACATAGATGTTAAAGTGCCCTTCCATTTTATGATAGGGCTATCTCGTTTCTGTAGAGACTTTTCCAGAGTGCAAGAACTTGCATTTCAACACAGCTTGCAGTTCTCAACATGTGCTGCTAACACACCTGTTACTTTGCTTTTCAAGCTTTCAGTTAACTTTGAATTTTGTCTGTAGGTTGAGAAGAATTACTTACAAAAACCTCCCAGGGTGCGGCACCATACTTACAGCACAATTTCATCGACCAGCAGCAAAGCCGGGAAACTTTCCAGCTGTAATTATACTTCCAAAATTCTGAATGTTACTCAGATCCAAAGCCAAATTTTAATTTAAAAAAAAAAAAAAAAGATAATCATATCCCTATGCACTGGGAACCTGCCTTTCCATTAGTCCCATAAACCCCTCAGAACAGGACACCACACCAGACAGCACCTGAGCCACCCCAGAGGGAAACACCGGGAGAGCATCGCTGTGCCTTCCACCGCAGCAGCATGTCAGCTGCTGCCTCAGCTCTTATTTGGCACTCACAGCCCAGAACCTCTGTCCCAGCTGGACCCTGGCCCTCCCGCCACGACCCGGTGCCAGGGAGAAACAGCTGCAGAGCATTTCCTTGCATTTTCTGAGCAAAAAGGTCAAGCTGGGGACCCCTTATTAAATAGAGGCTAACCAGCATTCCCCTGCGATGGGTGGGACAGTCACTCGGCTTGTCACCTGAGGGAATTCAGCTGTAATGCCCAGCTCTCCCAAGCCTGGCCTAAACCACCCACATAATTGTTATGTGGTTAAATACTGGGTTAAGAAGGTATGTGAGAGACTTAATCCCTCCTTGGGAGCTGCTCTGCTTTGCCACCCGGCCGCAGAGAGCCTGACTTTAATCTCCTATGCAGGGTCTGCATCTAAAAGAAAAGTGTTATAAACTTCAAGTCACCAGTCTAAGGGAAATTTGGTTTGGTTTTTGTTTGTGTTTTTTTTGTTTAAACTGAGACAATCTCTGGATAAAATCCATACTTAACAGCTATGGTGGAATAAGCTCAGCCTGTATTTTCTCATTAAAAGCACCACAGCAAATATACAAAAAAAAAAAAAATATACAAGGCGATATTATGCAAGTTGTTGGGATCAGTTCCCAAAAGCAGGCTTTCCTACTACAAACTGGAGTTTTCTGTTAGAAGTGGGTTTACCTTCCGATAACCGACTGTATTTACCCCGTGCCCCCACAGTGACGCATCGCGGCCAGTGAAGAAATTCCACTCAGGAACTACACGGTGGTTGGTCTAAGGGAGTATCTTCTCTCCTGCCTTTTATATTCTGAACTACGTCTAAATTTCTCAGAGCTTTTATTTCGTTACCTAGGAATAATCCTTTAAAAAAGCTTTCACATTAACAAACCCTCCCCTTTAGCCCTGGGGGAACATGATATCCCATTCAGCGCTTCCACAAATAGATCAGAAATTACTACATACGTTGCTCCAGAAATTAGAGACAGATGTAGTTTTGAACGGAGACCTATATTTTATGTTACTAGTACGAATCATAGTAATTCTGATTGAGTGAAGCACCATTCTGCGAAGCGACAGCAGCATTTGGCCCTGAATGCTGAGGCGTTACGAGAAGCCGACACGCTGGCACAAGCACCGTTTGCAAGTCACGCCATCGGCTTTTCCCGACGTTTTGCTGCCTTTCTCAGAGGGACCACCAGAAAGATGACAACCAACCTAAGTGAACGTTTGAATTTGGATCGGTCTAAGAGGATTTTGAGTTCAAACCAGACTCCTGGAAGTTCTGGAAGAGGAACGATGCGCATAAAGGCAGCGTATTTTAAGTCACAGCACGGAGCCAATGACAGGTTTCCAGAAGATGCGGAGCCTTGGGGTATACCCCACACAATTACTATAGCATTAACATGTCATGCTGGGGGAAAAAAAAAAATGCTGAAAGACATAACAGACATAAAGAAATATTCCCAACAACATACTGTAGCCTTGTTCCTCCGATACTTACCTTCCAATTTTGCAATTTTCTTTGGTTTTAATATTTGAGGTAAATGCCACACATTTTCCAACAGAAAGCAAAATCACACACACGAAAATGGAAATTATTACCTCACACGGGTGTAATTCAACAGGAAGCCAGAAAGCTTCCTTCAAGGTAGAAGTTTTGGCGCACGGTCTCTAAACACACTCTGCAAGTTAAACTTTCCGCTCCTGCTAAGTACTTTTTCACCCCCACAACCTGTTCCTCAGCATTCAAGTTTAAGGAAAAGCAGTAGTAAACCAGAATTAAATACACACGTACTATCCGAATATGAACATGCCTTTAAGGAAAATAAGTAGCAGATGTTTTTTCTTCTGCCTTGTTCCTACTGACTCAGAGAGACCTTGCTCGTGCATGTCAGACCCCTGCAGCTTGGAGCCTCCTTAAGAGCCTATCTTTTCCCTAAAAACACAAAGCAGATGTTTAGATCTACGAGAAGTCCCAGTGGCAATATATGCCTACTGTGAACTTTTCTAAACCATAATTTAAGGAAGATTTTTTTTTTTACCTTGAGAGATTTTTGGACAACAAATTAATGTAAATTTTAAAAGGTCTACTCACTTGGGCCCATATTCAATTTGTTTCTGTTTTAGAAAAGTGTTTGATTAAAAAAAAAGGAAAGAACTAGACTGGTGCAAGATTTTGTACGGACAGTTATCATACGGTGCTACTGTACGGCAAATCCTACTAAATCATCCTCGTTCGCTGAAACCCCTCAAATCTCCTTATATTCCACGTTTATGACACTAAAAACCCACAAGATGCTCACGGGAGAAGTGAACGCTGCAGAATTAAGTTTACAAACCCACCTTCCAACATCGTTCCCTACGTGGTTATCGCATATTTGGTAAATACTTTTCTTAGTCTCAAG
>NW_010534577.1:318-3301 GCF_000687285.1 Phaethon lepturus | reverse complement strand
CGGGGGCACAGAGGGGCGCGGGGGGCCTCTGGCCGGGGCTGCCCTGGGCAGTGCTGCCCTGGGCAGGGGCCACAAGCAGCCACAGACCCAGGACACTGCTTGAAGCCGCACTGGTGGGAAATCGCTCATGTCTCCCCAGGATGATACTGGTGTTCCGGGAGCTCTGCGCAGACGAGGGGTCTCCACACAGGCCCGTGTCCCCTCTCAGCACTCCCACCACCCTGCAGAGGCTGCAGGGAGCCTGCCCCAGCCCAGCCTCTCCAAGCTTCATGGAACTTGGCTCTAGAGGCAGGGATGCAAGGTGGCGAGAACAGGATCAGGCCTCGCCCTGCAGGCCCGCGGCACTGGGTAGCACTGTGGGCAGAACGCGTTCCCGGCTGCCCTTCAGATGTGGTTCGCGCTGTCAGGTGGGAGCCGGAGAAGACTCATCCCGGCCCCGCTGGCCGGTTTCCAGGAGAAGGAGGAGAGATGCTGGCTGGGTGGAGCAGGCGGCGCAGCCTTTAAAATGCAGAGTGCCCTGAGCCTGTGGTCTCCCCCAGCCTGCCGGGGCGGCTCAGCCCATGCCGGGGGGCTGCTCCCCGCTCCTGCTGACGCAGCAGCTGCTCCTCTCTGCCCCCACCTTCGTGGGCAGCAGCAGGCAGATGTGCCGGACCACTGCACTGGGCTTCTCCAGGAAGGGGGACGAGTGCCCTGCAGCAGAGGCATCCTTGCTGTAGGCTGGGGGTCCCTGGTCGGCCTCTGTCCAGGGGTTCCCCGCTGTCTGGGGCTGCCTGAGACCCAGTGCTGCCGGCCCGTCTGGAAGAGCTGTGTGGCTGGTGGTGACGCATGCCGGGACCTGCCTTCCTGGCAGCCTCCCTGGCTTCTTCGCATACCAGCCAAAGGACTTTCTTGTTTTTAATTACTGGCTGCGCATCCTTCTGCAAAAAGGAGCAGTTGGTATCATGAGGGAGGACTCGGGCTAATTAGCAGGAGCGACTAATTAGCTGTTTCCTGAGCAACAATGGCAGCTCTGAGCAGGGTGGGCAGCTCCTGCGGTCTCGCCTGTGCATGGCCGTTTGTGGGGTGGCACCACCCCAGATTCGGCAAAGTGATGCCTTTCTGGGGCAGGGACTGCAGCCTTGGTGCAGGGCAAGGACAGCAGCCCTTCATGGGCTACTCATGGCCTTCCGTGGGCTACTCACAGCACGCTGTGTGCTACTCGGGGCCCTCTGGCAGCTGGGCAGGCAGCAGCACGGTGGCAGCTTCTCCCTGCACAAACACATGCCCGCTGCAGGCGCTCGCGCCCCGGGGAGATGCTCCGCTCGCCTCTGGCCTCGTGTGTGGGGTTGCGTCGTGACCACTCCCGCCAGCTGCTTGCGGCACATGCCAGCCGGAGTGACCGGTTGGCAGCCAAGTTTCTGCCTGGTGCGTCAGCAGGGAAAGCTGCCCTTTCCCAAGGTGGTCAGTCCTTCACCCAGGCTGGGAGCCGTACCCCAGTGCTGGTGGGGGGGAGCGGGGGCTCCTCCCCACTGGGAAATGGGGCTGCTGCGGCTGGGGGAGCAAGCAAGGCCCTGGGGCGAGTCCCTGGGGCAGAGACACCTGCAAGCGCAGCCGGTGCAGGCAAGTGGAGCCCTGGCTCTGCGGCAGCAAGACGGAGCACGCCGGGCAAGCCCAGTAGCTGCACCGGCTGGGGGTGCGTGCCGCAGCACAGCGGGAGCTTGTCTTCCCCTCCAGCCACCGCTCTCGTCTCAGCTCCGTTCCTGCTGCTCGCCTCCATATTGATTTTTCCCAGGCCACATCGCAAGGTGTAAACGAGCGTCTGAGCCGTAGCACAGGCTCTGCCAAAGTCCTCGTCACCGCTTCCTTAATCCGGCCTGCGTCATCTGGGATGGAGGACGTGCCCACACCAACAGAGCTGTGGGGACGGGGCTCCTCACCCTGTGTGGGGGGGTCTCCCGCCCTGGGAGGGAGGTCACGTTTTCCAAGGCATCAGCGTCTGTTGTGTAATTTGGTCACTCAAACATGCTCCTGTCCCTCTGCTGATGGACTTGCCTGATAGCTTCATTCCAGATCATTGTTAATTTGTTAATCGAATTTGGGTCGATGCCAACGGCTGCCCGATTTGTGCACGCTCAATCGTCGTGGTTTTAGTGAGGATTTTAATTGATTGTAAGTTTGCCAACGTCATGGCCGGTCGCAAGCCCCATGTCGAAGCTGCAGAGTGGACTTTTCTTTCCCCGGTGTGACCGGTGTCCCCGTGCTGCTGCCCAGGAGCAGCCTCCCTGGGAGTACTGCCATCCTCGGTGTCCCCCCCCTGCCCCAACCCAGACCCGTGCCCGCTCCCTTCCTGGGGCCGGGGCTGACGCTTCCTTGCTGCTGGAAGGCGAGTGCTGCTGGAGGAGGGTTTGCTGGAACCCAGGGGTTGCCAGGATGAGCCCCCACCATCCTGGGGCCAAAGTGGCTGTGGGGACAAGGGCTGTCCTGGCCTTTGCACCCAGCACACCAGGAGGAAGGGGACAAAAAACAGGCACTGGAAAAAGTCTCTGCTTTATTAAAAGGCACTTAAATTTGTACAAAAGAGATGCAGGGCTGCCCGGCAGCCCCAGCCCGGCGCTGGGGCAGAGCCATGGGTGTGGAAGACCATCCAGGGGTCCCTGGGTACAGGCAGGATGCCCGGGGACTGGAGTGGGGGGCTGCCGCCGCCCTGAAGGCATCACTGAGACCAACACAACCATCACCAAAGGACCAAGGGCTGGAGGGATGCCAGCAAGGGTGAACCATGGCGGCAGAGGCAGGAGGTGCCCTCCAGGGGCCCTGGTCCTGCCAGGAGCGGGTGGCCCTAGGCCGAGGGAGAGAGCAGCACCGCGGTGGCACCCAGAGTTCAGTGGCTGGGGCCTGTCCACGCTGGAGTAAACTGGCAAGGGGAGACTGGGGGGAATCCTTCATCAATCCGCGAGCACGCGGGCTCCTTCCTCGGGGTCCAGCAGGGCCCCCTCAGGCGTGC
>NW_010534577.1:0-209 GCF_000687285.1 Phaethon lepturus | reverse complement strand
CCTGCGGAAGGACGGGGAGGTGGGGAGTGGATCTACCCGGCTTGCAGCGCTGCTGCCTCCCCCCCCGCCACTCCACCAGCCCCGTGTTGCCGGGGGAGATTTATTGGCCTTATACCATCTAATTAATTAAAATCAATACTCATCTTGCTGAGCCGAGTCACCGGCTCTGCTGTGTGACACAGATGACGCTGGATGGGGGCTGGCCCAGT
>NW_010534576.1:0-1450 GCF_000687285.1 Phaethon lepturus | reverse complement strand
TGCACGAAAACCTGCGGCATCGGCGTGAGGATGCGGGACGTGAAGTGCTACCAAGGGAAGGACATTGTTCGGGGCTGCGACCCGCTGGTGAAGCCGGTGGGCAAACAGACCTGCGACCTGCAGCCCTGCCCCACGGAGCCCCCAGGTGAGCCCCGCTGCCAGCAGCATCCCCGGCATTCATTTTCCACTCGCCCCCCCGAACGGCACCACCCAGCATCTTGGCTTCCACCGACCCCCAATTTGATTGTTACCCCTGGAAGGATACGAAGGGGACAACTCTCCTCCTGTGCCCAAATAATGGGGCACCGTGCACCAGCTATTTCTGGTGGTAACCCTGTGAAACTAAGGGGAGAGTTCAAAAGAAGTGTGGTCTGACCTTAAGAGGAGGGAGCTTTGGAGAGCTGACTTGGGTGCTGCTTCTATGTGATTCCAGCTAATATGTAGGAAGTTTTCCCTGTGCCATTATTTTAATGATTTTTGGTCTCCAAATGTCCTGTGGGATTTGTAACTATCTCGTTATCTGACTCGTCTGCTGGCTCAAAGCCCTTGTGATCTTTAGTGAACACACGGCTCTAATTCTTTAATAGGATTTGGGAATAAGGATAGTGTGGGAGAAAAGCATGAAAATGGGAGACAGATTTAGGGCTGGCTCGCAGCTCGGCTCTGGACCCGCTGCGTGCCCTCGGCTGACCTCTCCCGCAGGGCCCCAATGGGAGACAGATTTAGGGCTGGCTCGCAGCTCGGCTCTGGACCCGCTGCGTGCCCTCGGCTGACCTCTCCGGCAGGGCCCGGGATGCAGCACCGGTGCTTTGCGAGGTGCCTCGTGGTCCCCTCACAGCAAGGTGCCTGCCCTAGGAGCAGCCAGGTTTCATGCATCCTATGGATTTTAAACAAAAAAAAAATATATATATATACACAAAAAACCTATAAATCATACGGGTTTAAAGCAAAATACTGCCCTGAAGGGAGGTGGGAGGGTGTCACAGCGGTTTCTGCCCTCCTCCCTCTCTCCAGCAGCTCACTTGCCGCAGACTCCTGCTGTCATGCTGCTGGATTCCCGTTCCCTGTCTCACAGCCTTTTTGGGGCAGAAAGTGTGTGTTGGGGTTGCCCTGTGCCCTACCATGGGCGGCCCTTGGTGGCTCCACCAAGCCCTGGGCAGCTCCAGTTTGCAGGGAAGAGCTTGAGCTCCAGGGCTGGGACCACGACAAGACTCCCAGGCCAGGTGTGATGAAATGGGTCAACTTTCCGGTGCCTTGGCTTGGGCTGATGATGGTATTTATAGAGAAGCTCCATGGTGTTTTCCAGGGGATGCTCTGCCAGATAGCGGGGAGGTGGCAGTTGCAGCTGGGGGATTTCTTGCGCAGCCCGTGGTGTTTAGGGCAGGCTGTGTACGGGGGAAAAAGGAGCTCCTGAGCTTGCAATGGTTTATTTTCTTTTTCTTTTCTATAT
>NW_010534575.1:916-1141 GCF_000687285.1 Phaethon lepturus | reverse complement strand
ACCACCAGGGCTGGGACATCCCCAAGCCCCGTGCACCCACCCACCCACTGACCCCAGCGTGGGACCTCACCGCCCCTTACCTGGCCAGGGGATGCCCCAGACGCCAGGGACCGAAGATGCTCTCTTGCTGCGCTGGGGACGAGGCTGAGGCCAAGCTGTGGCCACCAGCGCTCAGTGGCCCTGGCTGGGCCTCTACGGGACCCCCGGGGTCCCTGCCGCTCAACC
>NW_010534575.1:0-220 GCF_000687285.1 Phaethon lepturus | reverse complement strand
TTCCTTCGCCCCCCAAAGCCCCCCACCTCCTTCCACCCACCCCGGCTGCCACAGTGCCCACCGGTCCTGGAGTGTCCCTCCATCCCACAGGGGTGGGGACAGGGATGGGGTGAGCCTGGGGATGGGGACAGCGCACAGGATGGGGTTGTCCCTCTTTGCCCGGGCAGGATGGGAGGGCACCTGTAAATGGTCCCTTTCACGTGGCAATAAATAACTTTGG
>NW_010534574.1:0-3363 GCF_000687285.1 Phaethon lepturus | reverse complement strand
TAAATACTGCATTTCTCATATCCTCCTCATGAATACCAGAACAATTTCCGTGACCCACACATGTGCTGTTGAAAAAGGCCACCTTCAGAGACACAGGCTCACAAGGTATCGTAAGCCCTCAATTTGTTTAAGAAGTGACGGACAGACATCCCAGTCAGTGACAAACGAAAGTACTTGTAACCTGCAAATTTATGCAAACTGAACCCCTCAGAATCATGTTCCCCAACCACGGAACTATTACAAAAAGATATTGGTCTAATAGATTTTAAAAAAGTAAGTATTAAAAAAAATTGCAACCTATTTGCATATACTGAGTATGTAAAAAGATCTCTGCTTTAGTATAGTGTGCTACTGCAACTCAATGCCTGAGACTATATGTACTCAAATCACTTACACTTTTATTTCGACTGGAAGAAAAAAGCTGTTCTGCTGAAGAATTGCTGATAGACTATGACCCACAGACTAATGAGTAAGTATTTACACATCACCATCCTTTTATCTTTATCACTGGTTTGGTTGTGTTGCAGCGGTGACCTCTTAGAGACAAAATGATGATAAAAAATAGATGCTCTGTGAGAATCCTATGAAGCGTGACTTAAACTCTCCCTTTGCAATTGCCCTGCGGAAACCTGTTTCAGGGGGAGTAAATTTCAGAGATATTTCTGGTTCATTTTGACTTGATTGTACAAACTGGAAGCAATATAACTTTCTTTACTGAACACTGAAGAGGCACTTGCAGTAAGTTGACTTTTAAACTGCTTTTGTTCGCTCAGCTGCTTTCAGCTCAATAAGGAGCAAAAAGATGCCAGATAACCCTGCTTTTGTAGTTACCTACGTGAGACTGCTACTCTTCTGCCCCTCCGCCTCCTAGAGAAGAGAAGGACACGGGGAGGTGCAGATGAGCACCTCACCTCTGAGTCACTGCAAGCCCTAAGTGCACACTAAGAACTGATGAACGATGAACTGGCTTCTCAGGGCCTAGTTCAAATCAGGCAAATCTATCACTGAAATTATACAAACTGCAAGCCTCAGAAGTATCCCTAAATCTGAAATTCAGTCAATTCCAGGCTCCAGATCTGAGTTCACAGATCTCCCCACATGGGTTTGGTGGTCTGAAACAGAACCTCTACTAAGGTAAGAAAAATAACCTCTTTGAGTCCTGAGTTTTGTTTTCTTTGAATAATACATGCAGGTGTTTTCAGCAAAAAGGTGTAACGTTCTTAAGACATTTTCTGTACAGATTTTATATAACCCCTCCCAACTGCTATAAGAGAAGTTACAATGTTTTTTTAAAATGTAAATGACAGGCAAATGATTGAATGCTTCAAATATAACACAAAAAAAACCCCTTACTCTTTCCTTTTCTTGAAGGTAAAAGTGTTTGGAATTCTGAGGGATTTCTGTCTGTCTCCTCTGCTCAGAGATGGGCACAAGTAATCAGGAAAACTTTTCAGCTTAGTAAGAGTACTCGCAAAGGTAAGCATATCTCACTTAGATGCAGAACATGGCTCTAATAATAATCAGCAAAAATCATGCTTCCATATGATAGTGCTGGAATATCAGGCACTTTGCAGCACAACTGGACAGCTTTCACAGTAGATTTCCACAGCTTGCTGCACTTGGTATTTCCCCTCCTCCCCCATGTATAGTTTCCTGAAAAGTCTAAATGTATTTTCTGCTTTCAAAATGATAAGTGATATTCTTCTGTTCATGAGTGCTAAATTGTTCCTCCAAACCAAGTTGATTAATAAACCTCAGAGCAATTTCTTGGTGTATATTAAAAAACAATATGTAAATTTAATTATGAAGGGTTTGTGGACTCCAGGTATATTATAAACATTCCTCAAGCTGTAATAAAAAGGTAACATACAATCCAGCTGAGCCATTACTGCAAGAGTTTCATTGTTCTCCTTGTGTAACTTATTTCACCTCCAAGAAATATTGAAAATGCACCAGATACATAGCTACTTACAAAACGTAATTTGGTCCAAAGCTCAAGGAATTTTTATGAAGACTCTCTTTGCCGTATCATAGAGCTCCCCTGAGTTCTGGACTGTTAATTACAGTGTAGCAGGTAGAGAATATCCAAAGACACAGGAGGTATTTGGGTGTTGTTGCACTCTCACTGCGAATTCTCCCTGGGTATTCGGGGGATTAGTGTCAAATTGTCCCCACAGTTCCCATATCACCAGGCTCTGTGGCTCTCAGGGAAATCTCATCTCAGAATGATCAGCTTATAGGATCACATCACACACTTCAGCTCTACCTACATTCATTGAAGATAATGAGAGGGAAATATTTCTTAACCACTTCTGTAATTGGGAACTAAGCATGTCAACTCATAGAAGTGTACCTGGCAGAATGCATGAAAAAGCAACTGTACACTCACAAACACAGATGCATACACATACTCCTCCACTTGTTACAGCCGGATTTTCAAAGCGAGCCCTTAGCACTTGGTACACAGAACTCAAAAAATCTGTCCGCTTAGTAAAGAGGTGAAAAAGAACTGAAATCTTTCAAATACTAAATGCGTGCAGGAAGACACACATGTATATGTATATCTGGCCACAGCTTATAAATAGCTGGGTGGAATTCCAAAAGAAAATTTTTCTCCTGAACAAACATGCACAGAAATAGGTATGTTCCAGGCAAAATCCAAATCAGCAGAAAAGTCATCTGAAAGAGACCCATCAAACAGCAAGTGCTGCTAATGAAATACTTAAAGCAATACTTCACTACAGGAACAATAATGCGAAGGAAGCTCTGCTTGCTTAGCATCAAAATAATCACCAGGAGAAAATGAAAAGGATGTGTGACTAGGGCCAAAATTATGTTCCATGGAAAAGTCTCTTCGGCCAAGTCATTTGACAGCTTCTCTTGATCCTTTTTCCCTGTTCTTAGTAAGATGGCGTACCACTCATTTCCCCTCAGAAACTTCTTGGACAAGCAGAGGAGAAATCCTCCTATCTTTACAATGACACCCCTGAACATCCCCCTGAAAGCTGGGTGGTATTGCCAAACTGTTCCAGTTGCATTGCTTGCTTGCGCCATCAGAAGCACCCCAAAGCCACTACCATCGCCCTCCTGCCCAGCAGCCTCCATCTCAGCGAGGCCCAACCTGCAGCCTAACCGAAGGCGCCCCGAGTCCCGCCTGCTCCCCCGTGGTCAGTCCCGACTGAGGCTGCCGCCCCCCGGCCCAAGGTGTGCAAACGCGGCGCGGGGCACAGCCTGCCATGGGCAGCCGGGCACGAGGGGCTCACAGTCACCCGGTGCACTTGGGGGTTTTTCGTAACACAGTTCTACCCCGCTGGTCACCACACCTTTGTCACACAGGCTGGAGGACACAGGCGCGGGGGCAGG
>NW_010534573.1:0-13979 GCF_000687285.1 Phaethon lepturus | reverse complement strand
CCCCGCCAACTCTTCTTATGGCACATGGGGATCAGCAGCTCCTGCACCTTTAAGGTTTATTTCTTGAAGATTGTCCAGCCTTCCTGGACCCCTTTGTCCTTCAGGACTGTCTCCCAAGGGATTCTCTCAACCACTGACTTGAACAGGCCAAAGTCTGACCTCCGGAAGTCCATGGTGGTGGTTTTGCTGACCCCTGTCCTTACGTCACTCAGAATTGAGAATTCTATCATGTCATGGTCGCTAAGCCCAAGATGGCCTCCAACCATCACATCTCCCACTAGTCCTGCTCTGTTCATAAACAGCAGGTCAAGCAAGGCACCTCCCCTGGTAGGCTCACTTACCAGCTGTGTCAGGAAGTTACCTTCCACACATTCCAGGAACCTCCTAGACTGTTTCCTCTATGCTGTGTTACACTCCCAGCAGATGTCCACTGAATTGAAGTCCCCCACAAGAACAAGGGCTAGCGATTGTGAGACTTCTGCCAGTCACTTATTGAATGTCTCATCTGCCTCTTTGTCCTGGTTGGGTGGTCTGTAACAGACTCCCAGCAAGATATCTGCCTCGTTGGCCTTCCCCCTCATCCTTACCCATAAGCACTCTACTTGGTCTTCACAGTCGTTGAGCTCTACACAATCAAAACTCTCCCTAACATAAAGAGCCACCCCACCACCTCTCCTTCCTTTCCTATCCCTTTGGAATAGCTTATAGCCATCCATTGCATTCCTCCAGTCATGAGAATCATCCCACCATGTTTCTATGATGGCGACTAAGTCATAGCTGTCCTGCTGCACAATGGCTTTCAGCTCCTCCTGTTTGGTGCCCATGCTGTGTGCATTGGTGTAGATGCACTTGAGCAGGGCGATCGATTTCACTCCCAACACCGGCACGCCACCCCTAGGCTCATCTCTAGTGAGCGTGGTTTTATCCCCTTCCCCCTTCAAATCTAGTTCAAAGCTCTCTCGATGAGGCCTGCCAGCTCATAAGCAAGAATCCCTTTCCCCCAACTCAGGCTGAGATCCTCGCTACACACTACAGCAACGGGGCAGACGCTTGCAGTCTTCTACAGTAAACTGCCTTACTATATGCATTATAGGGCATTACAAAAAGCAAACAAATTTTCCCTTGCTATGCTGACTGTGGCATGTGACCTCCTGAAGCTGGCACAGAGCAGCCATCATGCCTCTTCTGTAGGGGGGCAACGAAAAACAGAGGACTCAAAGGTGAAGAGGGACAGACGAATTCTCAGACAGCTGTCACTGGAGCCATGGGTCCTCCTGCTTCTCAGCAACTACAGCTTACCTGAGCCAGACCTGCAGGTGCCCTACGCTTTGGACAGCTTGTCTCAACCTCTGTTGCTATTCTTCACAACAAAACTGAGACATGCTGCTCCCAGTTATAAGTGCTCAACTATTGCAAAGGCAAAATAACCAGCCTGATGATGCATGTGTCTGAATAGCTTTTAGAATAACAGTTTTAAGTTTTACTCTAGTCTATTCCAAGAAGGGACGCTCTTTAGAAGTAGGTGAAGGTGTATTTGAGGAAACATCTGTGCATTTATACATGCAAGTCAGTTTTTCTCTATATTTCACCTCTCTAAGATGGAGTCTGTTTGACAAGAATGATAAAGTGAGGTCCTCTATTTACCCACAGATAAACACGGTATCACCAAAGTATTCTTCCAGCACGGCAATGACGCAGGCAGTACTAAGTAAGGCTTGCCTCCCCTTCCAACGTGGGAACAAGGAATTCAGCTGGACTTTCCTCTAGCCTTCCAGGTTCACCTTCAGTGTTCACCAACTTCAGTGTCCACCACCTTCAGTGTCAGGGACATATATCCATGCCATCTGAGACATATGTGGGCCGTATGTTACATTCTAAGCCAAATATGCTATCTAAGGATTTTATACGGAATAAAACCAATAGAAAGGATTGAAGGAGAAGCAGGCAGCTATTATACACAAAGCTGAAAGGTAACACCAAGTGGCAAACATGACCTAGATCATGTTTTCCTGAAATTCAGAAAAGAGGTCTGAAGTTTAGAGTCCTTAAGATTACAAATGCTTGTACTGATTTTCACCATGAGGCATTACAAAGAAAAGCTTCAATATATAAAGATCCAACAAAAAATGTCATCAGTATTGCGTTACAAATTACTGAAATTAAATCACTTTGCATAAGCAATAAAGATACTTTCCCAGCATCATTTTTCAATTTAAGTTACTATTGCAACTGTAGTATGATGTAAAATCGTAAGACAGGAGGGTCAAAGAATATTACACACTAGGATATGTGGTCCAATGAGATTTTCTTGGTATAAAAAGTAAAGCCATTTGAGATCCTTGCTATAAACACCTTTTAGCCCAGAGGTAAATTTTCTGAAGAGTCATAAGCACCTGAAGACAAAGGGAATAAAATAAATAATGTCTCCTCATCCATAACTGTAGAATACTGGCAGAGATATTAAAATAAAATGTCATGACAGCTTATCAGGTAATAACGCATCCTTCATTTTTTCACCTCCTTTTTCCGTAAGGGACTTCCCTCTGTGAGCATGGCAGTGCTTAACTTTCCTTGCTACCACTAGAAGAGGTACCGGTACCCGCTCCATAGGATGCTGCACACCCTATGACACAGCACAGGGAGAAAGCAAGGGGAGCAACAGACTGGTAGTCCACTGGCCCCCACAGAAGCAAATGTTGAAGTCTGCTAAAGCAATTTGTGTCGGGAGGAAGGACACACAACACATTAAGGCTGAACCAGCTGGGACCTGGGTAAAAAAACCAAAATGGATGCCCGTGAAAGCCTGGGACATGGCTACCTAGTCACCTTGAGGCAAAGACTCTCACAGAAGAGGAACATGGTCCCCACCTCAGACAGACAACCTGCAGCGAGTGGGACACGGCTCAGTGGTGTTCACAACCCCTGGGCCCCAAAACGCTCCCCCAGCCCAGGGGCAGAGTCCTTTCTGAAAGACCAGCCTCCCGCAGAAGCGTTGCCTGCGTATCCCAAAGCAACAGCAAAACAAAAGACAGGGCCTCTGCTGTAAAGTCAGCATGGAAACAATGGGATTGAATGAAAAGTACTGAAATAAATAATGCTTTGCCTTTTAGACTGAGTGAACTGTTGGAGAAATGCTCCACTGACACGATTTCTTGCAGTGTCCTCTTACGTCTTTCTTTCATTCTTAAGTTTCCTTTCTCTGTTTCTTTTTTTTAATTGAGGAATTTGCCAGGCTTGTTTTCTTTGTATTAATCAGATTGCTTGAGAAGTCATTCTCCCATGGCGTTAGGAATTCCCGAGATAGGAGAAACAAGTGAAAAAAGCAAAAAACAAACCAAACATATTTCCCTCCCAAATGGTAATGTTCACAATCAAACTGCTGTCATCCAAATGAAGTTGCCTCTCTAACTGTATTCTGTGACCCTGGTATTAAAAAGATGCTTGCATATCTTCTATCTGTTAAAAAGATACTCTGTAGATACTTGCACGCCTTGCACAGTGAATCATTTATCACACTTTCTATTAGGAAGTGCCGGGGAACATTTCACTTAAAATGTTCCCAATGATAAATTCCATTGTTGGCATTTTTTCTGTTGGGGCAGAACTTCAGTATTACTCCATCTTTCGGTTGCAGTGGGAATTTCAAAAGCTCTGCATTGGCCCATTTACTCCCATTAGCTTCAAGTAAAAACAGAATGATGAGCGTGTTTCAAGATCCTATTCTAGAAGTAAATTTGACTAAAAGGGTAAATTACTGAGCCAAATTTGGAAGCTGTATCCACTTACAGTAGGGATACATCTGACATCCTGGTAACAATTAGTTCCACATTTAACGGTTTGGGATGGGTGCTGTACTGAATTTTCTTTCTGAAAATATATGGGTGGGTATAACTGAGAGTACCTTGGATGCTCGGGTCTGAGAAAAAGAGCTAAAAGTGCCCCAGTCCGTCTCAGGCAGGATTAGTGCCCTGCCTGCTCCATGTGTATTGTTACGCGTAAGTCAAGTAAAGTGCAAATCAATAGCACCATTTTACAGGCTCTAAGATGCCTGGCCTTGAACTCCATTTTTTCTTTTGCCTGGCCAAACGTGGAAACAAAAGCAAGCCTTCACAGGCAGAGGTGAAAAGAACGCACGTCTCTCCGTTCCCCTCTCCCCTTCCCCCTTCCGTCCCCCTCATCCTCTGAAAGAGAAAAGCCAGTATCCCACCTCTGAGGAAGCATCTAGCTCATTTCCATGCCTACCATAGCACAGCTGAGAAAAGACAGTGAGGCAGAAGCTGAGGAAAAAGCAAAAAAGAACAAGAACATATTTCATCTGAGATCTCTTACCACACGGGTAACATTCAGAGGGAAAAAAAAAGTAATAATCTAAGCCCTTTTCAAAAGCCCAGGAGTTTAAAGGAACACAGGTCATCGTTATTAAAAGGCTGAAGTGGATTGCACACTACTTGAAAAGCTTAAGAAGTCTACTCATTTACAAGTAGGAGCTACAAATGATCACAATGCTTTATAATTTGACCCCATCTAAATAATTCAATATTCACTGTGTCTGATGTAGAGCAGTCTTCCATTGCAAATGTATTAAATCCAAATTAATTAATGCTGAAACCCATTGTCCAGTCAAATAATACAGTTGCATTTAGCATTTTCTCCCCACTGAGTATACGGTTATATTCTGGTTATAGACTGGTTACAGCCTTCCAGTGAAATCTCGCCCTCTTTACACGGTGCTGTGCCTGCAGTGTGTGCTCCTGAAACCAGAAAGCTAGCGCACGACTCATTGTAAATGGCAGCATTTGCTCAGGACTAGTAATAACTGAGACACTTGGCTGAAGAATGAGATGCTTCTCCAAAGCTCTAAAGATTTGAAAGGAAACAATGATGTTCTTTAGAGCAAACAATGTTTTTCAGAAGCTCCTGGCTCAGAATTAAAATGTAATCCTGGTCTTGGAGTCAGACCCTGTGCTTTGTCAGATTAATTGCCGAGGGGATGTTCGAATAAGGTAGCTTCTAGACAACTCTGAGGTGTCCAGATGCTAAAGATGGGTTTTACAATTCCCATGCCTTTTTCCAAAGACATTAGGATCTAACTATTGTGTTTAAGTACTGTTCAGTCTCAGCAAAGCGAAGTTATTTCAGGTAACTAGAAGTTACTATGGCATTACCAGTATTTGGCTTTGCTCGACCAGTGTCACTAGGAATAAAGCCATGAGGTACCCTCATCCTCCGTAATCAATTCATTTTTTTTCCAGCTTTAAAGACGAGGAACGATTAGCCATTCCTGCACCCTAACTACAGACACGAACAGTGGGTTATTGCTGTCAGCAGTAATTATTCAACACTGCTGTTGGTAGGCTTGCACCGAAGCCAGGTCACCTGGGAACGCTTCACCCGAGGGCTCTCTTTTCAACCTACAGTAAGTCTCTTTTCAAACCCGTGCACACGTTACAGGTTGAAAGACAAAGCACTTTGGGGAATGAGACAAAGAAGTGGTGGGGATGAAGGGATCCCTGGGTTTCCCAGGAAGGAGTGAGGACAAGGAGAGAGGCCTGGGGGAGGACCATGGTGAAAGAGAGGGAGTGAAGAGGATCTGCTGAAGAAAGGGCTGACCGTGAGATGATGGTACAGGACTCAAACGTGAACGGCAGGCAGCTGGCATGAATTGCCATTTGCATGAAAGGAGTCACAAGGCAGGGACCTAGCGAGGACTGAACGAGTAGATGCCTCAGTTTGTTGTCCTGCTTCCTCTAAAAACACACAGGACAAGCACAGGCAGCATTGGTGCTGCCTAACCTTGTGATTAAGGAGTTGTGGCAAAAACTTTCAAACTGTTCTAACTGCTTGTTACAAGAGAAACTTAAATCCTGATTGAGAATATTCTGTTGGCTGCATTTAATGGAGAGAGCGCTTGCCAGTGCTTCCATCAGCAGAGCGTTATAAAGCGTGTTCTGGGGGATTTCCAGCGGGAGTAGAAGTAGGCCAGCCAAAACGCCATAAATAAAACATAAAGGAAGATAAAAACCCCACCACTTGAAGGACAAGATTTAAGTTGCCTCATTGCGACTGTGATACGAAGACTCCTCTAAACCAGTTTTTTTCCTTTGCTTAATTACGTGAAATAAACTGTGTTGGGTGTGGGAAGAGAGAAAATAAGGGATTCCTTGTGTTTAAATCTAGACAAAGGGAACTGAACCCACTGTTAAACAATAAGGCAGGTTTCTAAGCACAGTATTTCAGTGATAACAGTGTAAGAAAACTGCGGCAACCCATAAGGCTCCAGAAAGAGCCAAGGATTATAAGCTAAGGGGAAATTCTTCTCTTGACTCTCCGGGACGAAGATGTATGCAAAGCTGTTGTGAAAACAGGGCAGAATTCCTCACTCTGTGTTTATCAAGCAAGAAGCTTATAGCAAAGGTAGTATTTTCTCAGAAACGTACAGGTCTGGGTAAAGCACTCAGACTCCCAAATAAAGGAGTTTAAAAAATGTATTGTTTTTCCTAATAATAAATCACTCCCTTTCGTGCGCGATGTCAATGATTTTGAAAAGAAGAAATTCCTTTCAGTTGAACCTCAGCTGATATTTCTTAGCTTATGAAATATTTGTGAGTGCTGCTGGTAGTGTTTTGCCGCACACAGAGAGACTGGAAGCCCCTGAACTGACGAAGAGGACACTGGCTGCCTCTTTGTTGCTCCTGGAGCACAATAATTGAAGCCACGGAAAATCTGTCTCCCTACAAATTGTCTTGTCAAAGGCACAGGCTCTTTCCTTTTTCAAAAAGTATAATTCACAAAATGCTCTGAAATTGTAGCTTTTCATTTCCATTCACATTTAACTGACTCATCTGAAAGAACTGCCTTTGAATAACAATTTATTTTCTTTCACAAATATACAAAGCACTAATATTTTGGCTTGGTTTTAGTGTTCTGTTCGTCTGAAAATACAAATGGAAGGGTTAAACTGAAACAGCTACGTGTCTATAAAACCCCAGTGAAATTCATCAGGAATGCTCACGTTTATCTGTAAATAAAAAGACTCATAGACAGTAATGGCTTTTTAGATAAATCCCATCATTCAAGTATCATGCTATTATATATTGTGTCTCTTAATTAGAAAAGAAAAGTATTATTAGAGCTTACTATTTTATTTTAAAAGCAAGTAAACATTTTTTCCATAATCATAAGACTGGAAAACAAATCTTTGTACTTTACAATATAAAATTTACCTTATAAGAATTACAGAAAAAGTGAAAGAGATGCTTCTTTGTTACCTTGGGTAAATTACTATAATCAGATTGAAAATGCAATAGGTTTTTCAGTATCCATTTTATCCAGCTCCCCCAGAACATTACCTTCGTGCTAATGTGAAGTGTCATTCCCAAATCTCAATTTATTTATAAAACTAATCTCAATACCAAAAGGATATCATTTTTTGAATAGTCTTTGCAGTGTGAAAAACACAGAAAATAGGGTTAGAATACAAACAATACCCGTATCTGTAATCTTCTATTATCATGTCAATTATCAGGCATTAGCAAATGCAACTAGAATTTTATTCAGCTCATGTCTCCATCGCTCAGGGCTGTGCATCTGACATTCGTGCATTTTGTCCATTTGTCTATAAGCTATTGAAATGTTTCTTGATATAAAATGGTGGGGGTTTTTTTTCTCAGGGTGGAAAAATGGAACATAAATTATCTGATATTTTCTATAATAGCTATCAGATGTTTCGTAGTAAACAGATTACATTAAACAATCAGGGACTCTGAAAAACTCGCCATCATGTCCATGAATAAGGATGCAGCAGCAGACATGCTAAATTTAAAATATCAGAGGCACAGACACATACTCTGCCAGCTGGCCATTTCTGTCAATAGCGCACATTTGCATTGTGTCTGTCTCTCAGATGTTAAAACAGGGAACCACCCAAACCGTTCGGTCTCCTTCTTGCCGCGACGAGTCCACCCAGTCCACCCAGTCCTCACCCAGCACCCGCCCACCTGCGTCCCCCGAGGCTGTGGGATGCAGGATGAGGGGCGAAGCAAGCCACAGACAACACTTTACGGTATCATGTAAGGGTAATGTTGTCAGTGCTTTTCAGATCTTGTGTTTTGTGGTGCATTTGGCACTGCTCAGGCCGAGTCGTGCCCGACGAATAAAAAAAAACAGGAAACAACCATGTTTGCTGGTCACCTTTGTGTCTGCAGGGACACCTCCCTGGTTTCGCTGCACCCGGTGGCTTTGTGATTGTGACCAACAACGTGTCCCAGATCTCCTCTGAAGTCCCTGGTGTTTCTAGGCATGGTCGATACATGGTCCTCCTGATCTGCCCTTGGGGTGAATCACTGCGATGGAGAAGACCATGTAGTCTAACATGCTTCAGCCTGTACCCCTCACAGGTGATGGGAAAGAAAGAGAGCAGGCTCCCTCCCCACTTGGCTGCCGTACGCAAGTCCCCCAAGCTCCACAGAAGAGCTGCTACGTGATGACTCTTCACCCTGCACAACGTCCTCAATAGCTGGGGTGAAACTGTGGGTGACAGGCTCTGAAAGACCACAAACCTGAGACATGAAGGTCTCGTTCAGCTGCTGGTCAAAGCTGGGAACAGCAGCTCACACGCTGCAGTCTGTTTGGGCCACCTTCAAAGAACACCTGCTTACAGCTGGGAATAACAATAAAAGTCTTATAATTACTTTTCTGGAAGGCATGATCACTTTTTTTTTCCCCTTTTCTCCTTTTTAGTATGTTTTTCATAGTTTTCAAATTCCTTTGTCTAGATTAAGGGCAGTGTCTGTTTCTGGTAACTCAAGAGTCCCACGACTTTCTATCAAGAATTGAGATTCAATCCTCAGGCTGTTCCAGGCTCAGTACATACAGATAAATGTGTTTATGGACTTTAGTGCAAAATACTAATGCATCCAAAAGCTAAATTCCATCTCTGGTGATTTTCTGAACTGGGATAAGACTGCTGAATTAATGTCAGAAATAAGTCTTCATCATTTATGTTAGTAAGGGTACCCATAATGATGTAAATACATTCACAGCATTTTCCCTTTCTTTCCATTAAAACAAGCTTTGTGAGAAGTTGCTTTTAACTTTGAGATATCTCAATTGGTTTTTATTTGCTTTCTTCCTTTTAGCAAGAATAGCATATTTTACATTCCTGGTGAAATTACTAGTGGTCTCTAGCCATCTTGATACGGCATCAGATGATATTATTAATATCACTGTAGCAGTAAAATGTTTTCTTTCGGGAATATATTATCATTACCATAAGAAATAGTATTTGCAAGCAGCACTCTCAAGAAAATTTAAGTAAATGCATGTCACTTCATCCTTATTTTAAGCTTTCTTTGATTTTTTTTTTTCCAATTGACCACAGCTGATCTCTGAGCTAAGACATAAGAAAGCTTTTAAATTGAGAAAATAGATTACTGCTGAGCTGTATTGAGAGTATAAAGTGGGGAAAGAAATGTTGTCATCTGATCATGCTGTTCATGAGAGACATGTAAATCTTCCATATTTTACAAGGTCCAATTTAATTAAAAACATTAATAACACTTGTGAAAATCAAGATACATATCAGCATAATTCCTTTCTTTAAAGGTCCGTTTTGGTTTATTTCCTCTTCCTTTCCTTTCTTTCTCTATCACATTTGCATGAGGCTTTTCTGTAAGGGCCAGAAATATTTTTTTCTCTTATTACTTCTTCATTTGCCTCCTTATTCTCTGATACTGTGCCCTTATTAGTTGGTACGCTCTCTCTCCCACTTGTAAAGCAAAAGGAATATTAGCTAGCCTGTGTATTCCCAGTAGCTGATGCACTGGAAGCCACAATAAAGTGACTTTGTAAAGGGCAGAACTGACTTTCACAGGTACATATGGAGAGAAACGCAGAGAGAGACAGAACCACCTTGAGGTAGTAGGCTGATACTTAAAATGTTACTTCTGATGCTGAATGTGAATGGTGTGCATTAAGGCATTCTGTTCTCTGAAATATGACTAATTTTTTGGCTGTGCAGAAATACACGATCTTAATTATGCATTCTTGGGGTCTGAGAGAGACAGAGAAAAATTTGAAAAACACCCTCAAAATGAGTGAGACAGAGAAGTCTTTATTAGCAATGGCTTTATTTCTCTCCCTCTCTCTCCCCCTCTCTATACAGTGTCTGGGAACTTGCTTTGCAAAAATTCAAATTAACTTAGATGTGCATTTCATTGCAGGCAAAACCTGTGGAATTTTCTGGAGCAAATCTAGACCTCCACCTCATTTCTAGCAAACCTAATCAAAACCCAGTGGTATTCCACTAAAACTAAGCCAGCTTGCTTTCACTTTCAAAATCAAACTATAAAAGACACATAAAGCAATAGAGACGATCAAAATCAGTACTTTCTGCAAAATGTTCTTTCTCAAGACTTCCACTGTGATTGAAACAAAAGGGGTTTGATTTGCACCTCCTGGAGAAGAGCACACGAATTTAAAATCTTCCCTGCACCTGCCTGACCCACTGGAGTCACGCTCAGGTACTTTTGCACAGGCGTCCTCTGCAGCCACCAACAGACACCCCCCCCACCGCTGCCGCCGCCGCCGCCGCCGCGCGCAGGAGGCCGCGGTCCCGCAACAGCTCCAGCTGAACCGCGGCGTGCCGAGGGCCGGCTCAGACACGTCCTCCATCTGCCGCTGCCTTTGGCACTGCTTCGCTCTCGCACAGTCCCAGCAAGGAAACTTTTTTAAAGCTCTGACCTCCCTGTCAATCCAAACAGAGCCACGAGACAGAGAGGCAGAGGCAGCGGGTCTGCACCAGCGGGTGAAGCTACTGCTCCGTTTCCTTTGAGAAAGCACCGTCTGCTCTTTTAGCGAAGAAACGCTGTAGCTTATTCTGACGCCGTAAACTTAATTTCACCGAAAGCCTTGATATGCCATGTAGAGCAACAGCGCATACAGGGGGTCTCACGGTGTCACCACGCTGCGCGTCATCCACTTGCAGTGAACAACCGGAGCTAGAAAGAGACCAAACTATGTAATGTCCGGGCAATTCAAGGGTAAACACCACCTCCCTGGTGTTCATGCAACACCTTTGCCAATGTTTCCTCTAATATGGAACAGAATCTAACGGGAAAATAATCATTCTTTCCTTTTCTCCTGTAATACAGTCACCTTGATGCCCATCACGTAAATCCCTGTGTTACCCCTGCAATACCTCCCTTTCTCCACCGTGGCTGAGAGATTCTGGAGGTGCTTTTCATCACCACCTCCCATGATAGCATGCTGGACTAGAGGTCTAGCTGCCTAACCACCGGCTTCTAGTGCCAACTTAGATGCTACGGGGTATCTGAGAGTTCTGCATGGGGCTGAAAGATAACTTTTGGTGCAGTGCCTTAAGCGCAGGTAGGCATCCGGAGACGGCATCACGTATGTTAAAATAGCAGGCAGCCGCTGTAATATCGATACCTAAACTTTCCGCTAAGTAGTAAGCAGAGATGTTGTTACAACCACTACCAAAACAGGCATGCTGTGTGTGAGGTACTTCTCATAATTTTCAATATCTAACAGTAGGCAAGCTTCAGCAATGGATCACGGAGAACCACTCAAGAGGTTCTGAAAATGTTAGAGCCCTTGTACTGACAGTGAGAGCCAGTGAAAAACAGTTGTTCCCAGTAATGGTGGAAATACTTCACGCTGAAAAATGAACTTGTTATCTCACACAGAAGATGTGATAGACATCCCGTGTCTCAAAGAGCATTTCCCACACAAAATGCCCTGTCTCTCCTGCCAGAAGTCCAACCACTTGTTCCAGGACAGAAATTGCAGAGAAAGCAACTGCTGCCCTCAACTGAAATGTGGCAATATCCCAAACCTGCAGCCTAGAGATTGTCCCGATAGCACTAAAAGTTATTGTCATATCTACGTGTGGCACTATTTCTGAGTCCGGGCTGACGGATCTTTCTGCAACTTTCTGTATATTAAACCTGTTATTCCAAAAAACACAAGATGTGGCAAAGACAGATGGTGAAGCACACTGGAAGCAAAACGTTCTTTTACAAGTTCAAAACTCTAGAAATCATGGCTATTATCCAA
The DNA here is from genome assembly GCF_000687285.1 of Phaethon lepturus. NCBI lineage: Eukaryota > Metazoa > Chordata > Aves > Phaethontiformes > Phaethontidae > Phaethon > Phaethon lepturus. The sequence continues at coordinate 1,904 of NW_010534573.1, read as the reverse complement.
TTCATTTTCATTAGATAAGACTGTCTTCAATTTCAGTCTTCAAGAGTGGAACAACAGGAGGATCTGCAAAACAAAACATTTGGTCTTGAGGACTTGAAGCCCCACCACGTGTTCCCTGGAGGCACCGCTTCAGACTAGCTCAGGGCTGCCCCACGTACTGAACGCCCATCAGCACCTGAAGTATGGTAGGTTCAACCCTTAACCTATGCTGTTGAGAAATATCAAATCTACAGCGAGGAAAAAAAAACAACAAACCCAAATCTCTGCAGACTTTAGTGAGAACAAGTGACTTTACCTTCGCTTCTCCAAAGTCGTCGGCAGTTTTTGTTGTATTTTAAGACTTTCTCTTCAGAATGTCCAAAACAAAACTGGCACAAAAACAGACATGTGAGAAGACCCTTCTGCTGCCCAGTGCCTCTGAAGGGCAGAGAGGGTTGGGAAGTTAACCACAGGCAGAGTACTGCTGACTTGCTCCCAGAAAGTCTGTCTTTTTATTGGTATTCTTGGCTGCTCCCAACTGTAGTAACTGATCAGAGAAACCGCGCAATTCTGAAAAGCAATTCATCCCGTCTGAATGGCAGGTATTCATACTGGAGAGGATCTATCTGTGCCCATTCATATCCTTATTCAAAAGCATTTCTTCATCTCTAAAAGGAATTCTTGATAAGATCATTAAAAAGCAAATAATCAATGCGTAAGACATTTACTTCAAAGCTCAATCAAAAACTACAGAAGCAGGTAAATTATTTGAGCATTTATCTCCATCTCATTTTGTTATTTGCACTTATTTCTGGCTCCACAAGCAACTTGAACTTGAGCTTTTAAGGGACACTATCTTCTGAAAGAGATTGTGTTTCTCTTAAATTTTTGTTCAACTGCTCACCAAACTCACTCAACCCGAACTCAGGTTAGACCTAGCTCTTCCCTGAGGATTAAGGACACACCCTCCTGATAAAAGAAAGTACTGAGGGCAATATTCATGAGCGTCTTCAGAGCTGGGAGCAGGCCCAGAGAGTGCTCAGGATTTGATAAGAGAATGCCTTCATAGAATGCTTTACTATTTATCAACTGATTTTTACAAAGGACTTTGCAGATGAAAATCTATTTTCAAGTAATAAATGTTATTGTAAGTCACTATGAGGCAAGGAGTGCTCAAATCCAGGAGCAGGGAAGAAGGCTGGACAATCCTCCGTGCAAACCTAAGTTAAGGGGCAGAAAACAACAGCTTCAGAAAAGAGGGATGGGAGGTAACTAACACAGTTTCTGTAGGAACTGCTCACAGATCTGAGTGCAAAGGAAAGCGGAGAAGGAGGGAAAAATGAAAGAAAAACTACAGTCGGTTAAGCCTTGCTGAGAGAAGATAAGGGCAGCAGAAAAGGAGAATGATTTAATGCTAGCTAAAGAGATTACAGAGAACAAAAGGGCTTTTATAAATATACTGCGGCTGTGAAGGGGAAAGAAATACCAGTGAGAAATTATGACTGTTAATAAATAAGACGGGAAACAATACAAAAGATTGCTGTAAAGTGGCTGACCACGTGACTGCTATCTTAAAAATCCCAAGTCACTGATAGAAATATATTTTTCTAGGAGGTACAGGCAATTAGGAAATTAGTAGATTCTTGTAAACACTACTTCCAATAAATAAGAAAAAAAAGTGTGTAGAAAGCATAATTTAAAAGCCTCACCTATGCCAGTGACTTAATGATAATTTCATCAAGGAACTCTTTCTGAAAGAGTGGCTTTTTTTAGCTCCACAAAACTGGACAGCATCCATGGAATGATAACATTGGTTTTGCTTAAACCCTTTGGCATAGCATAAAACCACCAATAAAATATACATATAAATCAAGAAAAAAAGTAGTTTGTCAATATAATCACAGAATCACTAAGGTTGGAAGGGA
>NW_010534572.1:368-756 GCF_000687285.1 Phaethon lepturus | reverse complement strand
CAAAGCTGTTTGTGCGAAGCGGCACCCAGGGTCTCCCGCGGCCGCCTGATGCTGAGGGGACGGAGAGGCCAAAAAAAGAAAAAAGAAAAAGGCATGGCAATGTGCAACGGGCGATGCAGACCGTGATGGGCAGCACACAGGCACGGCAGCCGAAAAAGACACTGAGCAAAGCTGTTTGTGCGAAGCGGCACCCAGGGTCTCCCGCGGCCGCCTGATGCTGAGGGGACGGAGAGGCCAAAAAAAGAAAAAAGAAAAAGGCATGGCAATGTGCAACGGGCGATGCAGACCGTGATGGGCAGCACACAGGCACGGCAGCCGAAAAAGACACTGAGGGCCAGCTCAATGCAATAAATAAAACTTTTATTCAAACAGTAACTCAGTACAAGGC
>NW_010534572.1:0-321 GCF_000687285.1 Phaethon lepturus | reverse complement strand
TCTCTGGCTTTTAAAAAAAAAGGTTTTCCAGCACTTTACAGTCTCCATACAGGCTTTGCTAGGCTGGGTTTTTTTTCCCCCTCTACATTCAGTCATTCAGCATGAAATACCCTGGGTTAAAAATCTTTAGCAAAATTAGGACATTGATGCAGGAGGGTCTTGTTACAATATGCCCATAGGCGAGTATATAAAACAAGAACGTGTCCGTGTGTGTCTGTATTGCCAGCAATGTCCCAGTAAACAGGCAATGAAAGAGGTTTTAAAAATCACATCAGAAAAAGGAAGCGTGTACAGCTTTGCGGTGGAGACGGCCACGGGCAC
>NW_010534571.1:0-1978 GCF_000687285.1 Phaethon lepturus | reverse complement strand
GTTAATCTGGGGAAAAGCTGGTGTACAAAGTTCACAATTAATGTAGATTGCATATAAGGTATATAATAACAGAGAAGAGGCAGAAGAAAAAGAGAGGCGAGGGCGAGCAAAATTGCAGGCAAAATTGCTCATCAAGGGTGGTACAGTTGGTAATGCAGGATGTGACTGACCACAGCTGTTGCAAAGAAAGTTGACTTTATCTCTCTAGAAAGGGGACTGGAGGGTGGCCTTTGTTTTAGATAAACAGCTATGTGTCAGTTGAGTGGATCAAATGTTTCTCCCTGAGTTCATAAAAAGAGTGTAAATGTCTTCCTGAGTTAGCCAGACCACCATGAGGGAAGTGAATACATGGCTCAGCCCAACAGAGAGTATAAAAACTTGACAACTAGGAAAAGAATTTCAAAGACAGCAACGGGCTTGAACTGGCTTCAACCCATGGATTCCTTCATGGCAATTGGTGATGCCCAGCATTGTGACGGTGAGCATATTATAGAAACCGGTAATGGGAATAACATTGGTATTGTGATTAAACTGTTTATTGCAATTGTTACATATAGTTTTCTAAGTGTAACTTACATTTGTATTGTGTTATGCAATATATTTTGTATCACTGCTAAATCAGAAATCCTGTGTAACATCAACTATCATTAAATATGGAAAATTGATATTAAACATTACACTCTCCAAGTGTGGAATATCTAAAAAACCTGTTCAGAGAGTATTGGACTCTGAAAAGCACCAACCTAACAATGTTTCATGTTTCAGTCATCAGGGGGATTTGCCTTATTGAACGAATAATATTTGCAATTGGGTTTTTGAGGGATTTTTTACTTTTCTCAGTGAAAGTTTTTAAAAAAATTATTCTCTTACTTTCAGTCTCAAAATTTAAAGATCATTTATAGCCAAATCTCAATCCTGCAAAATGACCATAAACATCACTATGTAATTTAGGGATTGTCAAGGCTCATGGCTTTGATTCTTCAGAAGGCTCCAACTTGCTGCCAGGATCTTCCTGTATTGGCATGTGTTGACAGATCTGTGTTCCAGTTATTGCTGGCTGCTAGCACATATCATGCTTTGGGTTTTTTTTTTGGTTTTGTTTTTTTTCTTCCAAGGAGTGGTTTGGATGCACCCAGGGGTGAAGCTTTTCCACTTTAGTTTGGGATTAATGGCTACAGGCTATGCTGAACCTTTATCTTTGATTGAGTATATGGTCACTGTAAGAGTAAAACATGCATTTGGGCACACTAAATGCATGCTCCTGGAATTTGGTTGTGTGATTGTTGACCAGTCGACCACAGATCCTGCCTGCTGATGGTTTCCCTCTCTTTCTCTCTCCCCCATGCATGCACGATCTTCTCTGCAGATTTAAGACTACTCTTGTGTGTCTCACAGAAAATGACTTGCCTCTGAACTTTGGTAAAGGGATAAAACCTCTCTGCTAGGCTGCTTTCCCCATCTACAGGAATGGCTCTTTGGGCCAAGGGACACTGATTAGGGCAGGGATGTGATATCACTTACACTAAGCCCTGTTCTGTCAACCTGGCCTTTACCCAAATCAGCAGGACCTGGTCAGAGGTCACAGGAGGTGTACCAAGACAAGCCACAACAGGGCAGAAGCTGAAGTAATCCCTCCTCCAACTTTTGTCTACTGGACAAATGTTATCCTGGCATAGCTGTTTTATGTCTGCTTTTGTTGTAGGTATATTTGGTCCCCACAGAATGCTAGCAGGGCATGAATTACCTTCATTCTATGTGTACTGGTGTTGTCTGGAAAAGTGGGATCTTTACCCGGTATGCAAGGCGAATATTCACACAGGGTCGAGGTATTCCTTTTACTGCAGGTTTCCGCAAAGCTAGAAGCTAGGTGGTATTACACAAAGCTAGCTTAGCATGGTACAAAAACTTCAGCATATTTATATTGTTACATGATTAACAAAAAAATAAAAAACCCACCCAAGTTTACATTCATTGATTA
>NW_010534570.1:410-716 GCF_000687285.1 Phaethon lepturus | reverse complement strand
GCATGGCCACGAGTAATAGCCGTTTGTGAGAGGCCCACCGGTTTCAACGCTCCCAGGACTTCAGATCTAAAGCACGCATGGAAGAGTGACTCAGATGCTTAAAGCATCATTCAAATCCCAAAGGCATTCTGCAGCACCAGAGGCGCATGGCCACGAGTAATAGCCGTTTGTGAGAGGCCCACCGGTTTCAACGCTCCCAGGACTTCAGATCTAAAGCACGCATGGAAGAGTGACTCAGATGCTTAAAGCATCATTCAAATCCCAAAGGCATTCTGCAGCACCAGAGGCGCAGTCCTCACTATGGAT
>NW_010534570.1:0-234 GCF_000687285.1 Phaethon lepturus | reverse complement strand
CACGTGTTTGCATTCGCATAAAGAAAACCAAGCTGAGGACTGAGCAGTGCAGAAATGCCACGGGCTGTAGGCGAGCGCTGTGCTTCGCCCATTTTCGGACTGTTTTCCCCCAGACTTTGCAGGCACACGGAGGCAGATTCTCTCTGGCAGCCCTGTACCACAGCAGCTGGAGGAGCAGAGATGTTCGGCACTGATGAACATCTTGTTTAAGGGCGCTGCACCCGCGGGCCCCCA
>NW_010534569.1:0-5761 GCF_000687285.1 Phaethon lepturus | reverse complement strand
GCCCTGCGGCCCCCGTGCCTCGCTGCGGCCGCCCGGTAACGGGAGGGACCGCGCTGCCGCCACAAAGCCGCGTCGCTCCCGGCAATGCCACTGCGCGTTGCTCAGGGCGGGGAGTTGAGGATTCACCTGCAATTCGTTGAGCGCCTGCTTAAAATCGGGCCCAGGGTGTGGTTTAAGCTTGTCCGAGGCTCGGTACCTCGGGTCTTGTCTTTCCTAGCACCGAGATGCTGGTTCTGCCAGTTTTGCTTCTCCCGAAGTGCTGCGGTAATGTGCAGGCTCCCTTTTTGGAAATCTTAAGCAGCCTAGAGTTTGACTTACAGTCGTTTTTGGAGGTTTCAGTCTCAAGAGGTCGAGGTGATGTGGGCCACTCGGTCTCAACGAGCGTCCCTGCAGTAGCAGTCTCAGGCTGAAATATCTCGGGTATATCTCTGATGGTAGCTTTTGAGTCCATATTGGCCCCTTTTCCTTGCGCCTGAGCTGCAAGGAGCTCAACAGCAATGGCATTTAGGTCAATGCTCTGCTTTAGTTACATCAAGAAGGCTGTCAGCGTGGACCAAGCCAGCATGGTCCCCGGGGATGGAGGATGAAATGAGTCAGGAAATTGTTCTAGTGATAGCACGAAAAATGCCACCTTCTCTTACTGCCTGCCTCTGCATTGCTGACACTGTACTCTTGGTTGCAATTTTAAAAAGCGTTTAGCATTGTATGATTTATATTGCAAAATAATCTGTTAGAATGATGGCTCCATTGTAACATCCATAATCTAGCTTTTTGCTGTAGTTATTCCTTTAATTTGTACAGCAACGTTTTGAAGTTTGAATTAATGCTTGAGGGTATTTTGCTCTATTGGTGGAAGTTGTTTTCCTGGCTGGAGAAATGATTGTAATGAAACTTGGCAATAATTTTGTGAGGAGTACTTTCTTTAGATGGATTTTGGGGTTTGATTCATAAGTGCTTTCATTGTGGAGAATGTATTTTTTCTGTGTACTTTCATCAGGAGTGTAAAGCGTTTTTGGGTATGTTGAGTAGTAGAAGGAACTGAATGGCTCTACAGCCACTGAGACTGGTGTTTCTACATACACATCAAATGCAATGTGTGCATTTCATCTCTCTTTCAGTTGCTCTATTTGACTGTTAAAACTGGTCAAATAATGCAATCCACTGAACAATGCTGTTAAGTAGCTTCATTAGGTAGTTGTATGTATGCAATGATTTTCCTCATGGCATTTTAGGGCGCTCTGAGGATTGTGTTTTTAACCCTCATGATACTTATTTATGGTTACGATACAGTGTTTGGATGTATGAAAATTAATATATGCTCTGTTTATTAAAGTCAATAATAAATTTTTAGCTTGTTTTCATTGTAATTTAACTTTTTACTTTTCCCAGGGGTGACTAGGGTCCACTGTTTTGTTTTGGGCTTCCACCAAGCATAAGCTTTTTTTTCAAGTATACACCGCCTAACAAATGATGTGGTAAAAGCTGTTTGCTTGTGTGTATGTGTTTGTGCTCTAGAATGATTAAGTAGATGTTTTTCCTGCTTGTTTTCTGATCAGTTAGAATTCATTACATGATGTTTTTAAGATTTTTAAAGCTACTTAATGCCTCATTTTTCTGTCTTGTCTCCCCTTTCCCCTTCCCTCCCTCCTCCCCATCCCCAGCCTTTTTGGTAAGTTAACTTTTGTTTGGTGACAGACTTTTTAATAGAGCCTGTAGTGATGGGACAAGGGGTAATGGTTTTAAACTAAAAGGGGCGCATTTAGACTAGAAGTAAGGAAGAAAGTTTTGACAGTGAGGGTGGTGAACCACTGGCACAGGTTGCCCAGAGAGGTGGTAGATGCCCCATCCCTGGCAACATTCCAAGTGAGGTTCGACAGGGCTCTGAGCAACCTGATGTAGTGGAAGATGTCCCTACTCACTGCAGGGGGATTGGACTAGATGACCTTTAAAGGTCCATTCCAACCCAAACTATTCTATGATTTCAGGTATTTTCCATATACTATTAAGTACCACAGTATAATTTACTGATATTCCTCCTTTCTTCCTCCCTGACATTCAAAGGAAATCTTGAGTCACAGAAAGAATCCAGACCCGAGTTTTTCCATGTGTTTGAGGAACAGAGTTTGCATGTTTGCAAAGAAAAGACACTGAGTTTTTTCATCTTACAATACAATAGAACTTCGCTTGGCCTGAACGAAACAGTCCTAAAGTAGTAATTACTACGTGATGCAAACTCCAGAGACACCAGGAATTGGTTTGGATATTCCAGATGTGGACTGCTAATGACTTTGGGATCTAGTTAGACTGCTCAAATGTTGTTTTCCCTGGCATATTGTGTCAGCTTGACTAGATTTGGTTTAGATTTAACTAACAATGTATGAGCACATGGCTTATTTCGGGTTTTATTGACTTCTGTCTTTACCTTTTTAAACTGTTTCTTCTTAACATAGGAAGAATCGAAGGGTTTTCTGATACAGTTTTTGAAACTGCTTTGGTTCAGGTGAGTGAACATACATATCTGTTTAAACTTTCTGAATCAGGGTATCCTCCTGTTGCACTCTGTTTTCAAGCATAATTTGCCAACTTTGTGATTACATTGGCAGTAAAGACTTTAAAACAGTTTTCATATTAATTAATTTTGATTTATTATAATATTTCTAAAAGGTATATCTGGAATGGGCACTTTCCATGACTGAAGGCTCTTGGTGTGTACATTGAGCATGTATTGTAACAGGAAAAAAAAACTTTTATTTTTCTGTTAGTATGTTCAGATACGGAGGAGAAAAATTGATCATATAGAGGCTCCCTCCAGCCCCTAAGGTGAACTCTAAAAAGAGTGTGAAGAGTTGATATATATGCTGTTTTCAAAGAGTAACATATCTGTACCAGGAATCATTATCTGGAAAATAATTACAGATGTTGGGGAAATAACATTCGGGACATATATTTAGAAGATTGTACTCAGGCTTAGAACATATGCTATTCATGTGTGTCTTCTAAAAATATTATCACATGCAAATTACCCGTTGGCTGCTTACTTCTAACCAGATTGTCACTGCATGATGATTCCTCAGAAACTGAATACGAAGTGGGAGGTACCAGCTGAAAACTTTTGCTCTGAAGGTTTTGTTTTTCAGGTTTTATGTTTGCTTGTTTTTCCGTCTTCTTTTTCCAGAAACTAACAAAAGAACATTAAAGTTTAAACTTGCAAAGTGCCATTTTGGATATGTAAGAAGATGACAGTAACTAATTAATTATACGTATACTTCTTTTTCTGTTTAATGCTTAAGTATGCTATTAATGTTCTGTTGTTAAATACATAGCACAAGAAGTCTTACAGTCACAATAATCTCAACTTTGATAATTTTTGTGTGTATAAAGTCAAGATTACTGTGACTGTAAATTTTCTTGCATTTCATAACAAATTTTAAGTCCACAAACTACTAACATTACTGATTTCAATGTGTACATGTAGTATCCTTTGGCTATTGCATCACAGTATTTTAACCAAACAGAGGGAGATCTTTTTTGAGACAGAGGTTATAAAATCACTAGCTAAAACAGGAGGCCAGGTTCTTTTTTGTCAACTGCTTATAGGATATTTTTATGACTTCTTTTTTTTTCCCCCTATACTTTTGAAAATAAATGCTATGTTGTTTCCCTACCATGGTGTCTGTAGCCTTGTCAAAGCAGGAAGAATCTATTCACTGCTCTGAGCTAAAGACAGACTTTTTTTTTTCCTTAGGTCTTAAGAGTGGCTCTTACTTTTTCATCCTTCACAGGAGCATCGTCGTTGCTCTGTCGCAAAGAGAGAAACTGAACACTTTAGGCCTGATGCAGTGTTCTCAGAAATCATTGCAAAGATTTCCATTTGGGAATTGCAGCTGGCCTTCAAAACACTATTTCTTAATTTTCATTCTATTCTTTGAGTTACTTTACCTCTCTGTCTTACAGCCTGTAGGCTTCTGACTCCATTCCAGTAGGGAACAATAGCCAAAATTTAGTAGCTTTTGGGTTTTCAGAAATGAATTATTTTCTGCAATGTTTCTAGTGGGAAAGTATGAATGATGAAATGTAGCTTCAGAAACCCATACGAAGGTGGGTGATGTTTGGTATGATCATGGTCACCGTGTTGTGCAGTTGTGTCCTTAGGATTCTTCCAATACTTAGGTTACACTCCTGTGGCATCATGGTGTTGCATTGCTAGTCTTAGTGCAAATCAGTGTAAATAGAAAATAAATTTTAATGTTGATGGAAGAAATTCAATTGGACCTAACATGGGGTAATATAACTATAGTCAAACAGAATTCATGTCTCTGTAAGGGCAAAGATCTTGGCTAGCTTGATTATGATGGTAAGGACTTCAAAAACTGATGTGGAAGTTGAGAGATGTATTTGTTAAATGACATGCAAAATAAAAAGGATTAGAGCAAGCAAAGTGTTTTTGAAATTAAGTGAACAAATACTGGATAATATTTGATGCCCAAATATGATATATTGGTTTAAGGCCTCATAGTGTTTTTTTTTTAATTGGTGTTGCTCTTTAAAGGCAGATTATATTTGACTTTCCTTTTTCTTTGGCCTTTATATTGACTTTCTGTTCTTCTGCATGCAAGTCTGAGATTGCTAAGGAAGTTTTTTATTTTCCTTAGTTGTGATTATGGTTTTAAGTGATTGACTTACGGCAGAATTCAAAGACAATTTATTGGTAAGGTGATTTATTAGGTTTTATTTTAAGCAATAGCAGCTGAAGGCAGTCTTTTACAGGACTTAGGAAAATTGAGTTGATGTAAAATGTGCTGTTTCTCTTTTTTTGTGTATTTATAAAAAGGAAATCAACTCCAAATTATATCTTTGCAGGTATAAGATATTTGATGTAAGGTATGACTCTTTAAAAAAGGATCTAATTGTTTCATTCTGCTTTCAAAATAACTTTGAAGGCTGGCTGTTTTGGTTTCTTGAAAATAAGCAGTAATAAATATATTCATAGAATCACAGATTACATTGGGTTGGAAGGGGCCTTTAAAGGTCATCTAGTCCAACTCCCCTGCAAAGAGCAGGGACATCTTCAACTAGAGCAGGTTGCTCAGAGCCCTGTCCAACCTGACCTTGAACGCTGCCAGGGATGGGGCATCTACCACCTTTCTGGGCAACCTGTGCCAGTGGTTCACCATCCCCATTGTCAAAAATTTCCTCCTTACATCTAGTCTAAATCGACCCCCTTTTAGTTTAAAACTGTTACCCCTTGTCCTATGGCATCAGGCCCTGCTAAAATGTCTGTCCCCATCTTTCTTAGAAGCCCCCTTTAAGTACTGGAAGGTTGCAATAAGGTCTCCCTGGAGCCTTCTCTTCTCCAGGCTGAACAACCCCAACTCTCTCAGCCTGTCCTCACATGAGAGGGTTTCCATCCCTCAGCATTTTTGTGGCCTCCTCTGGATCCGCTCCAATACGTCCATGTCTTTCCTGTGCTGAGGGCTCCAGAGCTGGACCCAGACCAGGCGGGGTCTCATCAGAGCAGAGTAAAGGGGCAGAATCCCCTCCCTCGACTTGCTGGCCACCCTTCTTTGGATGCAGCCCAGGATACAGTTGGCCTTCTGGGCTGCGAGCGCACATTTCTGGCTCATGTCCAACTTTTCATCCACCAATACCCCCAAGTGCTTCTCGGCAGGGCTGCTCTCAGTCCCTTTATACCCCAGCCTGTACTGATAACAGGGGTTGCCACGACCCAAGTGCCTGCCCTTGGCCTTGTTGAACCTCATGA
>NW_010534568.1:14474-19370 GCF_000687285.1 Phaethon lepturus | reverse complement strand
GAGGTCAGGCTGACAGGCCTGTAGTTCCCAGGATCCTCCTTCCAGCCCTTCTTGTAGGTGGGAGTCACACTGGCAAGCCTCCAGTCATGTGGGACCTCCTCTGTTAACCAGGACTGCTGATAAATGATGGAGAGTGGCTTGGCAAGCTCCTCCGCAAGCTCCTTCAGTACTCTTGGGTGGATCCCATCAGGCCCCATAGACTTGTGGGTATCTATGTGTCATAGCAGGTTGTTAACTGCTTCCTGCTGGATTATGGGGAGTTTATTCTACTGACACCTGTCTTCCAGCTCAGGGGGCTGAATACCCTGCGGATAACTGGTCTGGCTATTAAAGATTGAGGCAAAGGCGCCATTAAGTACCTCAGCCTTTTCCTCATCCTTGGTGACAAAGTTCCCCCTCACATCCAATAAGGGATGGAGATTCTCCTTAGCTGTCTTTTTGTGGTTAATATATTTGGAAAAACATTTTTTATTTTCCTTTATGACTGTGGTCAGATTGAGTTCTAGCTGGGATTTCAAGTTTCTAATTTTGTCTCTGCATGAAACAGGAGACATTCTTCCCCTCTCATTCATGCTTGGGAGATACATCTACAGTACAATATCCTGTCCGGTGCTCCCTAGGACAAGAAAGAAATTGACATACAGGTGGGAGTCCAGCAGAAGCCACCAAGCTAGTGGGGGCTGGAGCACATGGAAGAGGAATAGAGGCTGACATAATGGGGTCTGTTCAGCTTTAAGCCAAAAAAGTTAAGAGGAGACCTTGATGCTATCTAGAACTACTTGATGGGAGCAGTATACAAAGAAGATGGAACAAGGCTCTTCCCTTATATGCACAGAAATAGGATGAGAAGGAATAGACATAAACTGGAACTTGGGAAATTGAAATCACATATGAGGAAATTTTTTTTAATTTTTTTAAGTGGTTGCCCAGAGAGGTTGTGGAAGCTCCACCTTTGGAGGTTTTAAGACTTAACTAATTAAATCCTTGAGCAACCTGCTCTAGTCGACCCTGCTTTTAGCAGGGCATTGGACTAGATGAACTCCAGAGGTCCCTTTCAAACTAAATTATTCTATGATTCCGTGAAAGGGTTTACTCTTGCTTTGTATTTTCTTTAATAGAATATTCTGATCTTTCAACTGAGCCTTTAATTTCAGGGCAGAATTGATGTCAGTGGACACATCTTTCTGTTTAAGTCGCTGCAGGAAAAACTGTTGAAATGTGTAGAGTGACTCATATTGGCAGGGGTCCAGGCAAATGACTAGGCTGCTGGCTAAGCCTTACCCTGAGGTTAAGCTAAATGAACAAGATGTGGAAAACTACTGTACAAAACATAAGAAATAGCTGGAGAGTACAAATAAGAGTGTGAGAATCTGACAGAAACTACAGCTGTGAAAGATGGCTGGATTTCATAGTTGGTTAAGGGGGAGTTTTGTGAGAAATGACCAAGATTCACAGGTAATAGAAAGGGTGTTGGGGACTTTTTGGGGAACAGATTCTTGCAAGGCCAACAGCTCCTAGGTAACCATATCAGTAATACTATATAAGTCCAAGGTCAGGTAACAATATCAGAAATATCAAATTTAGGTCTGGATGTAGCAGAACTGTGACCACTGGATAAAAAGTACCTAGAGTTGAATTGTTCATTTGGGAGGGGACTGGATTGGAGAAATGGAGGTACACAACTGGCAAATAGAAGAGTCAAGAAATGGGAAATTGGTAATAAGGAAAGTCATGTAATCAGGGCTGTCTGAGGATACCTGTTGGGTAAACCTAGATTTCATCACAGCGACATATAACAGGACAATAAACCAAACCCGTTTTTCTGATGATACCACAGGAGCCACATCTGCTTCTATGGACAGTAGAATCACTTTGGGAGAGAGGTATCTCCCATGCCTAAGAGGGGAGCAACCAGAACAGATTGACTGAACATTCTAGTATTATCGTGCCCACCTTTATTTCAGGACTAACAGCACTAGCAACCTATCCACCACTTCCTTACATGTAACTGCTGTGTTCTTATCCCTTTTTGCTTAATCAAATATATCTAGTGTGAATGGCATATAATCCAGGTCTCACTGAGTCTGACATAATTGTTACCAAGATGTAATTTTGACTTTTGAGACTATTCAGGTTCAAAATTAATTTGAAAGATGGGATCTGTGTCACAGACCATAAGAGTGTTATCTTTATTGTTTCACATGGAACAGTTGCATTCCCTCCTTGTGGATGAATCTTGCCCTCTTCTAGCAAGGCCATGTGTAGGTATTCTGAATCTGTAAAGAAGCCCCGAAAAAGTGAAGAGCGATAATCCTCATGTGGTCTGTGCTATATTTTCTAAAGGAAGGAGTTAATGCAGTGAACTATCCTCTATACTGAACCCATATTTTTGCCTCCCATTACAGGACAGCTGAGGATTCAACACATTCTTATGGTGGAAACTTAAAAATTGTAATTAAGAATAAAACTCAGGAATTAAATTATTTGACAAGATAGCTGTTCTTATGGGACAGAAGACCCAGCTTTGGCACTAAGTGTTATTCAACATGGATATAGGAAGCGGACTGATGTTTAGCAAGGTATACATACACATTCATAGGTCAGAGCTGTGGGAGAGCAGAGGTAAGAGGTCCTTACTGTGGAAGCTGACACAAACTCTGGTTCATGTTGGTCATACTAAAAACACAGAAAAGAACTTCAGGTTAATGAAAAGAATATCAGGGACATAAAACAAGTCCTACTTTCTTATGTAGTGGTGTACATCCCAGGTTTCACTTCTCAAGGCAATGATTTGGAATTAAGGTCATTGAAGACATACATCTGACCAAATAAAAGTATTTTTTTCTCTATTATCGGCTACAACTCAAACTTATTTTAATTGTATAATTCCTTTAACTCCTAACACATGCATGTGCACACATGCATGCACACACACATAGTTTAAATAATTCAAAATGCAGTTTTACTCATTTAAGAGGATTTACTTGTGGCTTACAGGAAAACAAAAGTGTTCCTGTCTTTATATTTACATTACTTTATAACAGTAACCTCAGATCTAGAAATATAACTAGATGTCCGGAGTGTTATTTGGGTAAGAACATGACACAGACTAACTATCTCTAGATCACTAACTAAGTATGGGATTAACAGACTTTGGCAGGGCCCACTTCTTTCTAAAGATTACAGAGGAAGCCTAGATGACTTCCTTAGAAATAGATAGCCAACTTTTAGATGTCTAAACCAGGTGGGATTAAGCTGTCTTTTCATGACATGATTTTGGGGGAGCTGGATTGATTTATTTGTATTTTCCTCTTCACAGTTCCCATGTTAGATCTCTGGAATCTGTGTCTGTTCACTCAGCTCAAGGCATTCACAGTAGAGGTATCTGCAAATTAGCTAGTCACTGCAGGATGACTTATCCCAAAAGGGAAATAAGCACTTCTAGGGCATGGCTCTTCTGCTTAAGAATTAGTCTTATCAGATGAGTCTTATCCTAGTGGGCTATAATGACACACATGCTGGATCTTGCAAGGCATGCACAATGAAACTCAGTCCCTTACAGCAATATACACTCTTCAGAGGAGGCTGTGGGTTCCTGGTCACTGGGTGGGGAGAAAGGGTGATGGTACCTTGGACAGAATAAGAAAGCAGTGAGTCAATGATAAAAACAACCCCTCCTCCAAGCCCTTTATGACCAAAATGTTTAAAAAAAGCTAACAGAATATATATTTGTGGGGCCAAACTGGTGATGAGGATGTGCAAAGCTCAGTTGTTTCAAGAGAGCTGTCTAGCCTGGTGTTACCTGCAGATATACTAACTCTGAAGATCTGTGGGTGATTTAATTTGCATTACATGAGGCCCAAGATCACTCATGCCAAAGGATATGTGTCTGCTTTACATCAGAGCTTGTTCTCAGCTGCTGCTAAAAACTGACAGTGTAGTCCCCTTTTGGAGTGAGGTGTCTACACCATCACTTTGGTTCTGCTCTGAATAGTATGTGGGAATCTCCTCTGATGTGAGTCAAACTGTATTGTCAACAATACTGTGAGAACTTGTGGTGGATGCTCTGCCTCAGGCAGAGTATATGGATGAAAAGCTTGTCCTAGTTCCTCCATTTGGAACAGTCCTGCAATACTATTCCAGCAAACTCTGCATTCCCAGATATCCCCACTTGATCTCACACCAGGCTTCATGGCACTGAGCACATCCTATAAAAGCATCACTGTAGTCCACAGCACTGAACACATACTGTATAGAACACAAAAGCATTACTGTAGTAGGCTACTGTGGGGACATGCAAGCCAAGGGAGACCCAGGCTAACCATCATGCAGGATGAATACAGCTAAATCCACTCCACAGAGTACTAGGTCTATGCCAGTAGAGCATAGTTTCTTCTGTTGGTCTGGAGTCCAGAGATGTCATCGTGGTATGTAAACATGAAAATACACACATGGGCTCACAGCAATATACAGAGCTCAATTTATCAGATTTTTAGAATTTCACAGAAGAGATTAAAAATGTCCACACTTGCTTATTTTTATCTTTTGAATATAGAAGGGGACTATGAATTTAGCTTTGTGCAAATGCTTATGTTGTACCTGCCTAAGTATAGCTAGCAGAAACATCACTCTTCATTTAATGGAAGAAAAGATAGTTGCCTCCAAAGAATGATTCAAGACATACGTAAGATGAATCTGGCTGTTCTAGTCTGTTCAGTTCCAGTGGTTGTATAGAAAGTATGCAGCTGACATGAATAGCATTACAATAGTTGGATGGATAACAAGTGGGATTTTTTGAGTGAACCACAAATAATGCAGGAAAAGTTGAATTGAGACTGTGAGTTACTTGCTGCTTTTCAGTATTTGCAGGTAGGTTCAGACTAGTAACTAGGAGTC
>NW_010534568.1:10015-14443 GCF_000687285.1 Phaethon lepturus | reverse complement strand
TCCCTACACCTAAGTTCACATGATGAGCTATTCAACCAGACTACAATATGTTTACCATCAATGGATATGACAATTCTAGGGAGACATCATGTGACCTACTTCCATTCATCTATCTGAAAATGATGTGACTGAGATCCTCATGCTTAACTATTAAAAGAATCAGTCTGTAAGGTTAGGTATAGATTTCTATGCCCTACATGCTTAAAATGAAGTGAGATGAAGGTTACCCTTAATCTAAATTGCTAGGAGACGGAAAGTGCAAGAGAAATACAAAAGAAATGGTGGGGGTGTGGTAAAAAGAAAATAAGGCATAAAAGCGGAATTAAGTGGTCACATATGCAAAATGACTTAATGTCTTGCAGTGTTCTCTTGCACCTGTATTGTTACTATTTACATCCCTGAAGGAGAATTAATCAAACAGAACACTGGGAAGCAGGAAGAGAGGATGAGAACTAGAAGGTCATAATTAGACTTACAAACACCCACCTTCCCTGAATTTCATCCTCCTGCTTTGGTCTCCAGGCATTCAAAAGTACTGTGTCCAAAGTTGATTGTTTATGACTTTAATTCTGTTTGGTACAACTCTAAATGTCTATCTATCAATCCAGCTATGGGCATATATGACATCAGTGCATCAATAAACACATGTCTACAAGTATGCTATTAATAACACTCCACCCTGTGTGATCTATGGTCCCTCAGATCAAGTGATATAAAGTTACTTGGCTCTACATTGGACAGGATTACACATACATAAAGTTGAGTGCTACATACACAACACATCATAGCATTTCACCCAGGTCTTCCCTGGGCTCTGTTTTGTGTCTTTGTGGCTCTCTGAGATTTCTATTCAAAGCAACTACAAGTTGTGTTATAGTCTAGAAAAGTGTTGTTTCACTTGCATGAAACACAGTGTATGAGTTCTGTGTTTTGTAACTCTGCATGAAGCATACAGATGTGTTTAAGGGACAACCCAAGGTTTCCTTGGACTAAGTCAGAAATTGAAATTATTTGCCAGTATATATAAAAGCCTGCCTGAAAACTTAATTGTGATTTCTTCTGGAGTGCTGCACTGTTCCTTTATTTACCTTTGTTTGCCCACACTTTGAAATAAAAGTTGGACTAGACTGAGAATTCTGGTGTCTAAAGGAACTTTGTCCCATTTAAAATATTTGTTTGTGGCAACTTTGAACTCAGCTCATACTTGGGCTGAAACATTCTGACAGTCTGCCTGGTTTACACTTATTTGTGCTCTGCTTCTAATGAGAATCAGATTTCCAGAGATGGAAACTTAACTTTTCAAACCAGTGGGTTTTCCAGCAGCACAAAACTGAAGTGCATGTGTAAACACACATAGGTGTCTGGGATACGTCTGCTTTACTTTAGCCATTTAGGAAGGGAACAGATGGTTTGTGCCTTGGGTATCCAAGACATCTACATGGGTCTGGCAGAAACCACTCAGAAAATACAGAGCATGAGCTGAAGGCTAAGAAGCATACACAACAGTGTTTGAAAAGATACACATTTTGGAAAATTAATCCCAAACAATCTGGCTACTTTTGAATGTGAAGCACTGTCCAGACTCTTTTCTATTGATTCTCTCCCCATTGACCATAATGGGAGTTCAGCCATGTAGTTCATAAACGGACACCTGCAGTACTGTCACCTGTATTTAGGTCACTCAGCCTTTGGTCTGAATCTCACTCTGAGTTTGTAAGCACATGGTGGGAGCTGGATTTCCATTCTGAATCGTGTCTTTCACACCTACAGTATTATTGATACTTAATTCTTAGGCACCACTTTCTCTGTGGAACCTGAAGTTATTTTCAAGGCCAGTATAATCACTATTTTATATTTGGAGAAACTAAGGCACTGATCAGTGAAGAGATTTATTGGTCAAAGCTACACATCATGGGATTATGAGCCAACAGCAGAGCAGAACTGCCCTGATTTCCAGTCCAATGTCTTATCATATAGACAGCATTGACTCTGGAGAAAGAAAAACAAGTATCAATAGGTCTACAATAACTGGTTAGCACATAAAAAAATAAAAAGCAAGTAAGCAAACCAAAAACCCACAGATGATCAACCTCTTCCATGAGGTTTAGAAAAAAGAGGGGAATTTATTCCCTCTAATTTTGTTCTTAGATTTCTTGGGCTTTGAAGGATAATATACTGGGTGATATTTTCCATCCTGGGAAATCTTTCATTCAACAGAAGCTGCAGAAAGTCTGCAGGAACTGTATGTGCTCACAGAATTTTACAATCCAGCCTGCTTTCAACCATTCAGAGAAAAACAAAGGGGTAAGGTTCTAGCTAAATGAAAGATAGAAACAGAAGCATAGATGCTGATCTCTTGTTCAGACAAAAAGCATTTAATTTCTTTTTCTCTAGCTTTGTTAGAGGTCTTGTTGTCTCATCTCACCTACACTGAGAATGGCAACATAAGTTGGGAGAGGCTTAGAAATAAGTGGTTTCCAAGAGAAACAAAGCATGAGAGAGAAGAAAGAAGGATTGTTTGGGAAGGAAGACAGAAGTGGCTATAATAGATTGAAAGATTAGAAACATAGAACTTTATACGCTTTTAAAAATCGTCTGACCTCCATTGAGAGATGAGGGTGACAATAACAGCAGCAATCATAGAATCATAGAATCTTTGGGTTGGAAGGGACATCTAAAGGTCATCCAGTCCAACCCTCTCGCAATGAGCAAGGACATCTTCAACTAGACCAGGTTGCTCAGAGCCCAGTCCAACCTGACCCGGAATGTATCCAGCGATGGGGCATCTATCACCTCTCTGGGCAACCTGTTCCAGTGTTTCACCACCCTGATTGTGAAACATGTCTTCCTTATATCTACTCTAAGTCTATCCTCTTTTAGTTTAAAATAATATATGTCAATGTATTTTGACAATAATATTACATTTTTTCATTGTTTTTCCCCTGAAATTTAAGAAATATTCCAGTGTGAGTTAAATGTAACCTTCCCCTCACCCCCTCTCTGTATTATATGCAATAGCAGTTCTTCTGAAGATAGTGAAGATATGTGTTAAAAATTGGCATTTGTATTCCACTTTCACGGGACTAGAATATAAAAAACATTCAGCAAAATTTTTACCCTGAGAAACTTTATGTGGCGTTACCGATTCTCAAACTAAAACAGGGGAGTTATCTATATATGTCACCTGAAAGTGATCAATTTTTTGAAGTCAGGTACCTGAAATACTCTAATCAATCACCCTTTTTTATTAAATTATTTTCAGTCAATATTCTAGTGTACTATAAGGTAGTTTGGGAATTTTTAAAGCCTATATTGGAATGTATAGACATAACTTTTATTTTCTCTTTTTGACATCCTTTTTATTCATCTACTTTTCAATTATAGTTTGTATTCTATAACATACTAAGATCACACAGGCTAGATTTTATTCTTGTACTACTTACATCTTCATTGATTATACTGGAAACCATGGTACCTGCCTTACCTGTCAGCATTTATCACAGCTTAAATTAAATGCCACAAATCTTCTGCAAGGTGCCTACACCAAGTTGCTAATATAGGGTTGAGGAGTTGTACATACAGTACAAGCTAGGAAATGTGAAAGCCACCCTTAGAAATTAAATTATATTTTATATTCTGTCACTTTATTATTTGGCAGAAGTTATGTACTTGCAGTGAAACAAGTACATTATGTAATTAGACTAATTCTTCACAGAGAATCCATATGGAAAAAAAAGAGATGTTTTGCAACTCAAAGATAAATAAATAATTAAATCAGTAAAATACATATTTATTTTTCTGTGGAAATATTGTAACATTTCTTAACATTAATGTATTTTTTTCTTAATGTTTTATATGAAAAATATTTTGTGAAGGACAAAGCCTGAATATCGTTCTAGAATGGCAGTCGATTATTGGATATGAATGTGCAGGAATGGGTCAAAAAAGCTTGTCTGAAACCTTCCCTAAGAAGTTGAAAAGAAGAAGAAACATCAAACCAGGTATATTGTGATAAATCAAGATTAATTCTATCAAGTAATGCAGAAGAAAAATGATGGATGGGTACTGTAATTACTATAGTCTAAAATGATATGAAAGCTATTATTTGTAAGAAGTGATCTGTTTTGGTCAATCGATATATTGGAAATGAGAGAAATTTTCAGGTGCACAGGTCCTTCCCAAATCTGCAAGGGAAAAAAAAAAAAAGCATATAACCCATAACCTTATCAAACTTAATTATTTTATTAAAGTATTATATTTGAGAGAACACACTTATTTTCTTCTGCCTATACTCAAGAGAAAGGGAGAGAGAAAAATAGCTCAAGCCAAATTTACCTTACATGAGTTCAGCCATTTAGCAAGACTGCTTTTATCTAGATATTTTTTGGCATTAGTGGCCATCTGGGGGGTAGCTCAGAACTGAGATGG